>NC_137661.1:13587472-13767472 GCF_963422515.1 Blennius ocellaris | reverse complement strand
ACACACACACAGCCCATTGGGAACAGGGCAGGCAGTGATGAACAGTGGGGTTAGTTCAGTGGGGCAGTAGCACCTGCACCACAGAGAGTCTGCTCTGGATGACACAGCAGACATGACAATGGCCTCAGAAAACCTCACGGTCAGCATCTGCATCACAGTGATGTTTTTCGGAGTGATGGCAACAACTTACCATATCCCGATCTATGCAGCATTTATTTAGATAATTTCGTCATTAATCGGGAGCTCGTTTCTGCTGCTCGGGCCCACGATATTTGCTTGCTCAACATCCTTTCATACAGCATGAGCATTAAGTTGGACTCAACGATTCATAGTCCACGTTGGCTTCCTATATAGCTTTTTTCAGGCTCAGTCCACCCTGGACATGTAGCCTACCCAGCGACTAGGTGCTTGATGATAAACAAAACCATTAGTGAAGGGTGATGGGTGGCAGTCCAGGTTCGGCAGATTCATATTTGAACAAGACTTATATCCTTGTTCTTGCTTTTACTAAAGCTAAATACTCATGAAAAGTGTAATTAAAATCTTAAAATCAAGGAAACCCTTATACTACCCTATGCTCTCCAAATATCACTGAAGTAAAGCACTGGTTATTGTTATCACAAGAAATAGACTTAAATAAATACATTTTACAAAATGAAGATACTAGGGGTCTTATCTCTATGATATAAAGTATTTAACGTATTACTTCATCACATAAAAAAAAAAACAAATTTTTACCGAGTCATTTGTTATTTTGTTATACTTCTTGTATAATATTTGTGTATCCCTTTTCAACATCGCCTGGATGGATGAACATTCAAACATTTAAACAATCTTTCTACACACCAAATAGCTCCAATCCACTGTCTAAAGTAGAACAACGGGTTTTTTTTTATGCTGTGTAAGAAGCAGCAACAGATCTGGCACCAAAAACTTGTAAAAAACAACAACAAACAGACGAAAAAAGAAAAAAAAACCCGAAAAACATCTGAAAAAGAAAACTGTCACAGCAGAAGCAAGGTTCAGCTTCCTGGCACAGTTTGCACTTTCCTGTCACACTCTTGTCATTTTGATCACCAAATAACGTCCACCCTCCACCCTCAAATGTTGTGCACTCCTCTGCCACTTAGTTATTCGTTTTTTTTATTTATTTTTTTATCTTCAGTGCAAACTTAAGTCAAAGTTATGTGACGTGCACCCACTTTGACAATATATGAAGGACAAGTTTAATGATACAAACAAGAGAAAAGCAAACATAATGGAAGTGATGAAAAAATAATCTTTATTCTAAAAAAAAGAGCAATTTGACAGTTGAATATATATCATGGAAGATTGCTGGCAGACATATAACCAAGTCTCAAATATATTTACTGACAATGTTTTGATCCCCAGAACATTTTCATCAGGTCAATAGTGCTTCTTGTGCTTATATAATGTCCTACATGTTACACACATAAACATCATAAACATGTTTGGTTTTTTTTTACAAATTTTATATTGACATCCATAATGGTTCACACCACAGCACAACAGATACATGTAAGGAGATTATAGCACATATCCACATAAACCTTCACCAGGACCTTCCTCTCGTAAAGTCTATGTGACTTTGTCCATTAATTTGCCAGTTTATTGTTTAATTTGAATTAACAATATATCTAATGTGATCAGATGGTCTTCACATTTGATCAAGTGTAAATATGAATATTCATTGTGGCTCAGGTCCTGAAGAAGTTGACAACCTCTGCTATTGATCCCTTTGGAGAGTTGCATTTCTTTACATAGATTTGCAGAGGAGACACTTTACTTCCAGTGAGTCAGTGCTGGATTGTAGACACCATCTTTACCAGCCCAAAGTCTTCTCTGCCTCTGCACTCGTCTCAGATCTCCACTTGCGGCCTTTTACTATGGATCATCAGATCAGGGCTGAGCAGCCCTCCATAGAACCAGCGTACTGGCTAATTCACTATTGATCCTGACCCACCGACCAATTTCCACTTGTGTTTGGTTTGGGACTACAGTTTCGGTCACGCTCTGTCTGTCCCTTAGGGGCCAAGGAGGAGCCCCTGCCACTCTCTTATCAGCCAGAAAGCACACACACACACAAGGAGTGTGTGGGATGGAGAGAGATTTGGAGTGAAAGGCGAGAAAGGACCATTGCTGGCTTGCAGAGAAAGGGAGAAAGGTCATTAGTGGATGGTGATGAGTTCCAGACTTGAAGAAAGCAGCTCCGCTCTGGTTTTCTGCGAGGGCACAGTGTGCTTTGTTGTCATACAACTTCCAGTGGCTACTGCCAATTGCTGCACTGCAAGACAAACTGGGTTATAATAAAGTCAACTAAAAGATATACTGTACAATAATAAAGACAGGATCATTATGAAACTAACAACAACAACAAAAAAGGCCCAGACACAAAAAGCCAAGTGATCTTTCTTGCTGCTTGTAAGGTAAAGACTGCTTCTCGATGATTCTTTCAAGGGGGTCATCCATGGTAGCCCTGTGTGGGTGCTGAGGAAAGATATGACTGGGGAGATTCATTAGGATTGTGTCACTGAGTAAACACATGTTGGCCTGAGCCTCTGACAGACATACACCTCTCCACTGATGCCACACGCCAATCTGCTGCTCAACATATAGCGAGGAATGCTTCAGAGATCAGACGCCTCACAATCCCCTTCCTCTATCTTCTCACCTCTCACTCCCCATCACTGCTGTCTCCACATTTCTTCTCAGCCTCCCGCCACCCACAAACACACCTTCAGTCCTCTTTATCTACGCACCTCTCACTCTCCATCAATGTGTCCTGTCCCTCCTATCCTCCCACTCTTCTAACCCCCCCTCTGTCTCTCTTTTTCTTTCTCCCAGTAACAACATTCTCTAGACTAATTGCAATTCTGTCACCAGGTAAATGCTTGCGACCAGTCTCTGACAGTCACGCCAGCCAGCCCCCAGGTTGCCACTGACAGTCATTGTGGTGCAGACAGGACAGTCTCGGCAGCTTTGGCAGTCTGTTAGAAGGCAGTGTATATGGATGTGGCCTCTCAGCTGAATAGTGAGACTCCAACTGTCTGCTAGTGTGTGACACTCCCATTACCCTTGCACAAAAAAAGGTAGACAGCCACAGAACAGCTGGATAATGCACTGTCTGACTGACGATACACTCTACCTCTCTCACACTCTGCTTCTCACCTCGTCTGCAGGCCTATGACAACGTCGACTTGATACTGTCAGGTTGGGAGCCAGTTGGTGTGACATGTTAGCACTTACCCTGTTGACTCCTGATGTTCAATATTAGAGCAAACACAAAGGAGATCGGGTCATGGGGATATGGGAGTTGAGGATGAATGATGGATTAGAGGTGATGCTTGGGACACAGTTTTTATTTTTAAACTGAGACGAAATACCTGTCATGCTTGAATTCCTTCTGTTACAACCAATAAATATTTTTGTATGAAAGTACTCAAGGGTTATTTTATTATACTGTCAGCTCCTTGATGACCAGACTCAGCTAATTAAAGCAGGCTGTTGACAGTTGTCTGCATGACCCATAGCATGACGCTCCCCCAGGGGTCCTGTTAGCATGCTAATGCTAATCCCCAGTGACGGGGGACAGGGCAATGCTGTCCCCTGCAGCACCCGATGCTGTGACCACAGGATGTGTCAGGACAGGCACAGTGATGTGCTAACATGGAGATGTCCCCATGTGCATGTCACACATCTGTAATTAGAAAGAAGGCAGGCAGTGGGAGAGCTGGAGGGGACAGTTGTTGTGGGACCACTTGATCTCTGCTCAAGGCTCAGAAAAGAGCAATCCTTTGCCTGAAAACAGCCTTAGAAAAGAGCAACTGGTCTCACAAGCCTTAATGAGACGATATGTTGCATTTCACGTGTGAGTTTTGAAGTGAGCTAATCCCTAAACAGCAATATGGGGCAAAAAGAATAATCACAACCGCGTTACGACAATATGAGCGAGAGGGAAGAGGAAAGCATTCCCATACCTGTCTGTCAGTCTGTCTCTCTCTTTTTCCCTTTACAAGGGAAGGTCAAGGACACATGCATATTCATGGAGAAGCCTGGCATAGGATCGATGGCTTTTAATTGTTTTCTCTTGGTTGGTGGAGGGACGTGCCAGTGTCTATTGATCTGTTTGAGCAGAGGCCACTCACAGAGCACGACTGAGAGACCTTTTCCTGACTGAACACCGATAGACAGAGTGTGTGTGTGTGTGTGTGTGTGTGTGTGTGTGTGTGTGTGTGTGTGTGTTTGTGTGTGTGTGTGTGTGTGTGTGTGTGTGTGTGTGTGTGTGTGTGTGTGTGTGTGTGTGTGTGTGTGGGCTGTAGACTGGTGATTAAGATTTTGACACACAAAACCATGAAACAGCCTCATGGGGTTTAGCTGCAGATAGACATACACAGTCGTGACACGCTACAGCAGAGGTGGTATAGACAAGGGTAAAACCAACGTAAGTCCCACATTAATGCAGAAGATGTCACTTAACATGAGACAGGACCAAAATAAAGGTGGGCACAACATAAGTAAAAAAAAAATTTCCTTTATTACAAAGATTGGATATTATTCTCATCTAATCAGTACTAAACAGTAATTCATTTAATTCACTGTGCTCTAATTGTCACATTTTATTTTGAATTTTTGAATTCCCATGTTGAAACATTAAAATAAACAAGAGATTTTGAGTGAGTCCTGACAGGGACCAGTTAAGTTGCAATGCTGTAATCTGTAATAAACAGATAATATTTAGAGAATATGGAAGGAATTATAGGATGTGAATCCACATGATGTATGAGGTTAGTAGCAATTTGATGGACCCACAAAAAAGTCTGATTGTAAACTGAACACAGTGAGCCCAATAACACTGTATGAGAACAATGTCACAATGATGGAGCAACTGACTAATTTGACTTCATTGCTTCCTCCACCACTGATGCTTTCATTCACATTCAAATAAGTCAAGTGCTTTGTTTGCTGACATGTCATTGGTTTGTAAATTTGATCTCATTGGGTTTTCCTGACAGTTTTCAGGGAGGTTTAGCTCCCATGTTAACTTGTGGCCAGAAGTCATATCTGTAGAGAATACTCAAATGTTTTTTTTTTTGTGTGTGTAGCTATGGCTTATACTATACATTTTCTTTTACTTTTGACAGTTTGTACTGTTTAAAAAAAAAACATTTACTCCTGCATGTTTGCATTTTGAATAACAGATGATTATGTTCACCTACCTCCCAGTCAACCAGATCTTTTCCCCTGCAAAGATTATCCCCTTCAGGGTCTCTTCACTCTCTTTCATTTATTCTTCTGTAGCTGGTTGAGTTTGTCAATTTGAACAGGGAAAGTTGGGAGATTGGCAGCAAGTGGGGAGTAAAAGGAGGGTGCACAGAGTGGAATAGAGAAGGGGGGTGGACGAGAGAGGAAGATAAAAAGATTGTGACAGTCATCCATTTGACCCAGGCTGTTGAGTGAGCGCAGTCTAGCTTGTCAAATCTCTGTGCTAACAGTGAATAGCCATATCTGTGCAGAGCATAGAAGGGTGTCATGCACTATGGTTTCATGGTTCAGGATAAGGCTGGATGAAGCCATTGGCTGGATGACACACAGACAGACACACTTTCTCTTTCTCTCTCGCTCCTTGTCTCTCAGGCTGTGTTGCTGTCTTGACCTCGGAATGAGAGGCGTGAACATTTATTTCAGTCAAGTCTGCGGGTTTGTGTGGAGACAGACTATCAATGACAACCTTGGTTGTATTTTAAAACATGGAAAACACTTTTTGCTCACAGATTAAACCCTGCACTCTTCAATTATGGAACAATGGGAACTCTCCATCCCCTCTTTCCTGTTTGCCCCCCCTTCCTTTCTCTCCACTCCACTGTAATAACCTCCTCATCCACACACAGAGGCACAGGACCTATTACCAGCTCATTAGCCCGAATCATACAAGAATTAGACTCCAGCCCACTGACAATAGCACACAGATAGGGTCTTTTTTTTTGCTCAGGAGTCAGGGGTTAAGTTACCAATCAAAATAGCTCGGCAGATGTATTGAGACATTTTAATATTGGCCATTGCGGGAGCTCTAAAAATTTTAATCTCTCACTGGCATCAGCTGCCCCCTAAGGCAACTTAAATAACAGTCTTCAGAAGGGGGGCTGGTGTTCAAAGAATTGATGTAGCCTGTGGCATTTGGATAATTGTGTTGGAATTGCTGCCACCTTGAACAGTTTTCAGCTGAGCACCTTTTCTTTATTTAACCTTGTCGCTTAATATCTGAAACACAAATGTTCTGTTTTTTTTTTTTCTTTTGTCAGTATTGAATTTCAGTTCCTCCTTACTTTTCAGTGCACAACCAGTTCATCTTGGAATCCCTCAATCAAGGCTGGAGAAAACAAGGACATAGTGGAGACGAGTAACCAACACACTGGAATTCGTTAAGATATTAATGTACCAGAGTTAATATAATGTAAACCACAAGAGGGGGCTGGTGGTGAAAACTGGATTCTCCACCACAAGCGCAGCACCGCAACACTTTTTTTTTTTCATTATCATGTTTTACAAGTGCAAAGCTATTTATTTGTGTGTCTTACCTGTCAGATCTTTCTTCCTGTTGTATATGTTCTTTCTTTTCCTACAGATGGTATGTTCCTCCTCATCATCTACGTTCCTTCTTGCCAGCCCCTTTTCGGTGGTCCTGTCCTCTCCCAGGGTTCAGACTAATGACTAGTGACAGTCCACTGAGGGGAGCGAGCTGTTTGCAGTCAGCAGTGCGTTTGTTGGTAATTATTTTCCAGAGTGTCACATTAGTGTCAGCCTCATGGCGGTGAGAGAGGAGCGAGGACCGGGGCCCTGGCTGGCTGCATGGGTGAGGCAGGGAGTGAGGGGAGGGGGGGGAGAGGGTGTGATGTTTGATGGTGGGCAGTGTTGTATTTATGTGTGTAGACTGAAGTGGTGGCAGTGGGCTGAGGACATAGGCTGTCACTACTCTGCACTATATGCCTCGTGGCGACATGCGACTAAAGATTAAGGATGAAAGTGAGCAGAGGCAAAATAATTTGTGTAGTTTTCCTACGGCTGTTAACATCTGTATCTGTTATGTACCAACACTGAAGCCTTAAATGGACATTTGTCTTAAATGATAAAACTGCAGAGAATTGCTGTTTTTATTTGGTCAACTGAAAAAAAGGGAAAAAAATGCTATTATCGTCGATCTCCAGACATAGAGCACGCAAATCATACATTCTTTCTCTCATTGTTGAAGAAACAAACAAATCATCATTTAAATAACCCCCAAAATATATTAATTCCTAATTGCAAAAGCAAGACATTATCTGGATAACGTTATAGTGTAGTGAGTTGATTGCTTGTCACCCAATGTGGCAAAATTTCAATGTATGACACATCACACATTTTCTATGACACACTTTCTCTCTAAACTAGGTTGGCTTCACATCTCTGAAAAATTGCATTTCAGTGCTAGAGGTGATCTTCACTGATACCTTTTTTTGTTGTTGTTGCAAAAGTGATAATACCAGGGGTGTGTGAGCGATACCTACATATACAGGACAGACAAACAAGTGTACAGTGAAGAAGAAGCCATCGCACCAGTCATCTGAGACGTAGGAGGTGGTCCAACAGAAGGAAGTATTCAAAACAAGCAGTATGAGGAAAGCAATGGGCACAGTGAAAAGAGTGACACACCACCCTCTATTAGAGCATACTGCCACTTTGAATTGCCCTCCCCAAAAAAGTTTGGTCAGTTGAAAGATTCTTGTGAGCATAGGTAGACATGCATAGGAAAGAATCGCAGGGATCTGGAGTCGGTGCCCTCCTCAATGGGCCCAAGCAAATGAATGTTGAGTGACGTTCATTTTAGTGATAAAAGAGACAAAGTTCACGTTGCAAACAGTATCAGCTTTCCAACAATGATGAGCTGTGAATGTGAAAAAAAAACATACAGAATACTTTGTGTATGTGTCTCTTTGGGTGTGTGTGGTAGGGGGCACTCACTGTCCCCTTGGGAGGAAGCGATCAATGATTGAGACCATAATGCACCTCTCTGTATTCGTCCTCACATTCACGCTCACTGGCTGCTTTGGGGAGCTGTCTCACACACTCACGCACACACACACACACACACACACACACACACACACACACACACACACACACACACACACACACACACACACACACACACACACACACACACACACACACACACACACACAGACACGTTCGACAGCTCATCTCTCACACGTTCCCTTCCACTCCATCTTGTAGCTGTCTGGTCGATGGCCTCTCTCTGTCTCACTTCCACTGCTTAGTCTTTGGCAGACTGCTCTGCTCTGGCGCTGTCTCTCCCTATGTTAATATAGTAGCTAACCTCTCTCTCCATAGCACTGCTACCAGACAGTCTCTAGGTTGATATACTGAGGAGAGTTTAGCACTCCGCTGCACAACTACTACCCAACTGACTCCAGAGAACTGAGCGCTCTTCATCTATACTGCCACTGCGAGAGGATCCTGGCAGAGCAAAGGTTGGTACAAACACTGAAATTTTGAAAACCCCTCTCGTCTTCTCCGCTCCACCACAGCAAGTAAAATCACCCTCATCCCCCCCACTCAAAAAAAAAAATAAAGTACTTGTTGCATCTTGTTTAATGTGGCAGTCTGGAATAATTGAACATTGTGAGACTTACAGCAAAAATGTTATTATCACTAATTGGTCTGTGAAAATGATCACAGCAGTAATTTAGTTTATTTCATGCCCCAGAACAAAATAGCTTGAAATGAAAGGAGGAGTATGAAGAATAAATTCATGACTATATATGCTTCCAATTACACATTGCAGAAGTTAAAAGACTCCACAGATGACCTCGGGCATCTTAATAAAAGAAGTAAAGATCTCTCAGAACGCTGACTAAATTCCACGCAACTCTTTGTTTATTTGTTGGGAACTACATTTAACATGAGAATAAAATGGGCAGTGAACTTGACTTGGGAGTCAAAATTTTGAAAAATGATTCAAGACTTAATTTATTGTCAAGTCAAGCAAAATTCTGCAGGAGAAGGCAGAGGACTGTGTCCAGATGAGCCAGGATAAGTTAAACAGACTAAACCAAGGCGTAGACTGCATGCATGCTACGCTCTGAGTCTGCATGGGTCTGTAGAAGGCAGTCAAAAGACAGCCAAGTGACTCACCTCCTGCCAGAAAATGAAAGCATACAATTAACATCGCATCCCATCATCCTCAGCTGAGCGGGCAGGCTTGTAATTGGCTGGCTGACCAGCCTGCGTGGCTTCGGGTGGCAATTTATTCTGGGAGCCGTGCAGTTTACCCTGGGCGGCTAACGGCCCCTGTGCCATAACCTGGCTGAGGCAGCGGGGACATCATTAACACTTCACTGGGCCTGCAGGACACACACCCATCATCGACTATACACCACCCACCAGCCACTACCATACGGGGCAAATTGGAGAAACAGGGAAAAAATAATAATAATCACAATGTCAATGAAGACACTTGTATTGAGTGGGCTCACTGATCAGGTGGCAAATTGGGATATGTCTGGCAACTCATAGAAAAAAAACCCAAAAAAACACGAAAAGCTTTCCACGTCTAAAGATTACTTTTGATTACCGATTTGTAATAATGTGGAGGTTACCCATCCCCGGAGCGGATTTGACTTGGAAATTCAGCCACATGTTCGTTAATTTTTTGCCAATCTCTGGCCTGTAGGTCTCTCTGTTTGTGTGGGTGTGTGATGGCATGTGACTGTCTCACCCCAACCCAAAACTCCTCACTAAGTGCAGTAATGACCTTGCCTTGTCACATGGAAGACATGTGTTACACACTTCCATATTGGTCTCTGGGCAACACCGTTAGAGTCGGTCTGGACCCAGGTTTATTTGTCCATTTAAAGGTCTGCATCTGCTGTCTGGCCTTCCACCACTTCACTGCCCGGCTGTCTTTGGGTGTGAAAGGAAGCAGCACACATGGAAAGCTTCATCTCGGGCAGCACTTTAAGGATGTGAGGAACAGATGAACTGTCCCCGCAAAATTGTGGCTCTCTTAGTCTAAGGTAATGTGTTATATATTTATTTTTAAATCCCAATTATGTGGTGTGTTTCCGAGCTAAATTAGTGCAGTGAACGTACTGATTTCCAGCCATGCAGCTGCCCAACACTTCCTTGACTCTTCTTGACTGTGATATTCCCAATTCTCTCATTTCCTATCTCAGGACTATGTGTTGCTGTCTGGTTACACACACACACACACACACACACACACACACACACACACACACACACACACACACACACACACACACACACACACACACACACACACACACACACACACACACACACACACACACACACACACAGCCAAATGGCTGTTCATTACAGACAGGGACCTGAGGGGAAGCAATCGTCTGAGAGACGGAAATTGCGTGTCACATTAGATTAGCGGTGTAAAGCCTCTGGATTGGCTCCAGGGAATAAGGAATTATTTCAATTACATTATTTCAAAAAGTCTTTAAGCAATACCAATACCGATAAAAACAAATTAAGAGTGATTTCGGTTGATTTGGAGCGCTCTGAGCTGTGCATTGTTACAATGTGCTAGAAATCAGATATGAATTATGTAGATATTACACTGTGTGTAATATGTTGGACCTGAAAGCAGATTATCTGTGACAAATAATGCCATTGGTTGGCATTGTGTCTCATAAAAAGGAAATATTCCCATGTGTCAATCACAGGCGTTTGAGTCTGTACAGGCTCAGTGAGGCAGAGAGGAGGAGATAACTCATTCACCTGCCATTCAAAGGACTGACACCAACACACACCCAAAGAAAGTGACAACTTGAGTGGGCAAAGTTGTATATTTACCTAATACACTCAAATACAGCCTTTTTATGGTGAAAAGTTTCATTTTGCAGCATGTATGAAATCTCTAATAATCACATCTGATGAGTGCAAGGAGCTCCAGATGTTACGAAGTCTTCTATGTTACAGTGGGATGTCGGGTTTTATAGACGTTTGACGCATATTCACATTTATAATTTCAGTTTCATGTAAAAAAAAAAAAAAAGTGTTCTTTTTTTCAACTCTTTTCAACTTACACGCAGTTTTCTTTCCCAGCCCCGTACACTGTATCTTCCCTTTGACTCAATTTCTCACCGGTAAGAAATGGGATGTGTCCATCGCAGGCAGCGCGTCTCATGGGGCGAGAGCGCAGGGGGAGGTGGGGGGGTTGCAACAGAGGGAGAGGGCAGGGTGGAGGCAGAAATAGTGGCGGGGGGGGGAGAGACGGTCACACGGTGAAGACAGACCAACTGAGACACGCCGCCGTCAGACCCGCAGCCAGTCCACTCACTGGCGCCTCGGTCCTGCGCGCAAACGCAGCGACTCGCGCGTCTCCAAAACTCCTCGCGTCTCCGCCGGAACTCAACTAAACAGCCGCATCATCCGGAGGAGGACCGACAGCGTGCCGCTTCACATTTCTTTATTTATTTTCTCGCTTTCCTGCGCGCCGAAGAGAAAGTGCCGCGTCTTAGAAATAAAGTATAAGTTGAGACGCAGTTGGCAGTTGGCGGCGAAAATAAATCTCGCTTTGAGTACTTCAGCAAGGTGAGTAGCTGCGAGTTAACCCAAGTGATTACGGCTTAATTGGTTTAATTGGTTATTTGATTGCCATGTGTTTGGTCGGCTGGAGAGGCTTAGTACTTTTTCTTCCCAGAGGCAGGGATATTTATTTATTTATTTATTTATTTATGTTTTGAAAGAAATGTGCGATTAGTATCGAAAGACAATAATGTCAAGACTTTGTGCAAATGTTATATTTTATGGGGACATCACAGAGCCAGTTTGGTCATCTTTCGATTTTATATGTTAGTAAAGAGTAATACTAAACTATTAGTTGTTATTTAAGTTTATACAACGCGTTACTATTTACTTTGTTTCGTGGCGGAAATTCTGTCATCAGTGCCGAAACTTTTTTTTTTTTTTTTTTTTTTAAATCGGATATACTGTATTACGAAGCTGTATTGCTTTAATTCTGTAACTTAAACGAAAAAAAAGTTTCCAAAACTTTATGTATATCTCTATCGCCGATTCCGGATTTTTTTTCTATTTAATTAAGAATAGTAAAACAAAGAAACTAATGAAGTGAGTTTTTTTTTTTTTTAAATAATGTCTATCCTTGTTAACACGTATGCATTATTTTAACGACAAGGCAGTCAAGTAATTATTTCTATTAGTGTGTAGGTTCTAGGACAAATTTGAAGACAAACGTATTGTTAAAGTCCTTTATCAAAGTGCTTCCGACGTGTTTTTACTGAACACCAGCCATTTCACTGAGAAGAAAGCAGGAACGGCCTTTTTCCCCTCCTGTATGCGGTTATATAATTTTCCCTAATCTATTCGCTTCGACCTCACTATTTAAGGTCTCTTTTTTCAGGCTCCGACAACGTGTGTGTTTTATTGGCAATTTATTCCGTGGTAATTATTTACAGGCACTGTAGGCCTCGAACGCTTTTCTGCTGAAATGACTCCAAAACTGAATTGTAAAAATGCCTCCAAAAATGTGACTGGGTGTGTTTTAGAGGATGAAGCAATGCAAATTTCAGCGTTTGGGGTTGGGATCCTTTTCACTACACTCAAGGAAATATCCTCTTATTTGAAAATGTTTTTTCTTTCTGAGGGCATTAAAATATAAGCAACATTTTGTTTAAATAGACTGTGTGAAATTGCTTATAATTCCTGGCCCATCATTTTGGCTGCACCTGACCACTCTCCTCCCTCTGTCTCTGTCCTTCTCTTCTGAAGACCTGCTGCAGGGAGGTGAATGGACCTCCACCGGCCCTTCAAGATGGACAGTCCCTCCTACCTGCCGGCTCCACTGGCCTCCCCTGCCCTGATGGTCCTGGCCTCCACTGCCGAGGCAGGTCGAGACGCCTCCGTCCCCTGTCAGGCGCCCAGGCCCTTTGGCATCCCTGCCTCGGTGGAGAAGGACCTCCACCTCCCCTTCCCTTCAGCCTCCTACACTTTCACCTCCATGTATCAGCGCCAGGGCCCCATGTCCGGCACCTTTCAGGCCAGAGACTTCCCAGCGTCCCTGCTCCACCTGCACCCTCAATTTAACCCGCCAAACCTGGACTGTTCCACCCTGGGCATGCTCAATCACAGTGGGGTGGGTGCCTTCAGACCTTTCTCCTCCCCACAAGAAGACAGGGAATCAGGGGTTTATCAGTCAGCTTTCACCCCAGCCAAGAGGCTGAAGAGCTGCTTTCCGGATCTGGAGGGGAAGGAGTTTGACTTTGGGTCATTGGGAGCTTCCCTCAAGGCTGGCGAAGACTCTGGCAGGAAGCTGTTCTCCATGTCCGGCCTGCTGTCTGACGGCGAGGCTTCATCCAGCCCAGAGGAGCGCAAAGACCACAGTGAGTACATACTGGACTTACAGTTATTTACCTGAACAGTTACAGTATGTGTGTATGCATGTAAACACAAAGCTTCTCGTTCACATTGAAAGCTTTGACACACTCACTCATCTCACAACTCTATTGTATGCTTGAATTTGCGCTCAGTTTAACAAGCACACAGGAAGCCTTTGCTCTTGCCAACGTAGGTCCAGTAGGATTAACATATCCCGCGTGGCTGCATCAACTAAAGGTGACAAATTGAAAGGATTTTTCTGAGTGTGAATCCACATCTGAAAATAACCTTAGTTTTTTAAACTCTTATCATCTGGTTGGGCAAAGTGTTTACAGCGGCTGGCGGTGACTGACTTTGACACAAATAAATTGAATAGTGTCACTTATTCAGCTTAGTGATCATTAGCCACACATGACCATTAGGCCTATTGGAAGTCAGACTTTTCCTGGTGGCTGAGGAACGCAAATACATTGAAGCGTATGGAGGGTTGACACAGGAGGAGTGAGAGTTGGAACGAATGACACCCTGTCAGAGATAACGAGGTGGCAGAGATAGAGAGGAAGGGATGGAGGAGGATACAGAGAGAGAGAGAGAGGAGAGAGAGAGAGAGAGATGCGGCGATGCGCCTCAGCCTGAGCTTCCCAGCGACAACCCTCAGCTCAATATGGCCGCCCACACCAGCCGTCTGATTTGTTGACAAATGAGTGGGAGAGGTGTCAGTCAGTGCGCTGCGGAGGGAGAGACGCTCCTCATTACTCCTAGGGATAATTGCCCGACGACGCGGGGGCACAACACTCGCCTCAGAGGTAGAGGGGAGGGAGTGAGGGTGCCAGAGTCAGGGAGGCAATGCTAGGCATGATGGGAAATCAAACCCCCTCAGTGGCGGTCGCCAAGGGGAGCGCCTGACAGATGAAAGGGACCAGGGAAAGACAGAAAGAGAGGAAAGAGAGCACCCAAAGGCTCGGCAGATCAGAGGGGGACACCATCGAAATAATGACAATGAGAAGGGGGGGCAGACATGGCTCTGGGCGCAGGCAGGAGGGGGGGGAGACGCTGATACATGCGCTCATACATATCACCTAAAGGAAACTTTCATCCCACACATAAAGGGTGAGAGCAGGGACGAGTTGTCTTAAGAAAAGTTTGGATTGTGTGCGGTGTGTGCCTCCATGCATATGTGTGTCTCTTTGTTGAAACTTGCTGATTTTGTCGCCGGTTGGTGGCTGAGTGACAGGGCCAGGGAGGCGGAGTGGCAGGAAGGAATCTCAATATGGAATTTTAATAAGGACAGGAAAAGAAGTGATGCCAGCCAGCGTGCTGGTGTGAGAGGTGTGTCTGTCTGACAATGTTTGCTCTGTGCACTCGTGCGTGTGTACTCACCTCCTGATTTTGGGAATCTCATTTGGGGAATGTTGACAAGGACAAAAGATGGGTTGGAAAAGAACACGGGGAGCAACTCTCCTCCTCCAAAAAAAAAAAAAAAGAAAATCGGGGGAAATGGATTCCCGCACACTGGAAGCTGCTTTTCTGGCTTTATCCAATTAGATTAGAGCTCAGGCAAACTAAGAGCTTTAATGCAATTGAGCTCCCAACACTTTTCTAAGTCTGACATACACTTGTTCCTCTTGACTGGGTAACAGACAGTCACTTCAGGACCAAAAGTCTTAAGTGTTAAGCTTCAAATCTCCTTTCACTGTGAGAGTCGCTGCTGCTGGCAGGGTGCAACAACAGCAGCAATTCAGATCCTCGCACAACTGCAAAGTCAACCAGAAAAAACATACTGTATTTCTTTCTAAAGTTGTATTTATTAGTGACACGACTGAACCTTTGGCTTTCATATTTCTTCAGTGTGTCTATGTGTGTTTTCTCTTTACTATTATGTCTCAGACTCCCACCTGTTAGAAATATTCCCAATGCTGCCCTTAACTAAAGCATCATCCCTCTGAAGTGGATTCAGTTCCTGGGCTCTGCATAATGTGGCGGCACTAAGGTCTTAGATATTGCAAATAGATTGCATTAATAAACTTTAACTCAGTGTCAGCTTTTCTCGGAATAAATGTAGTGTTTTGGGTAAAGCACACTTTCTTTTTTTTTTTTGTTAGAACATTAAACTGGTCCAAATCCCTTGTCTTTTACCTGTCTAGTGTTGGCAGTCTTCACATGGATCTGTAGGAATTTCTGGCACACTCTGCAGTGTTGTGCACAGGTGACCATGTGCTGCAGTTCTTTTCATGTCACCCTGTCAGTTCCAACAACAAGCAGACACCGGGCATCTCGTCTTGTTTGCCTCGTGTGTCATAGCCAGTGGTCGTCTCCTACTGTCCGATAACTGTGTTTCTTCTGTGGATTTTCCCTCACTGACTTTCCTGTGTTTTATCAGGGAAGGTCTGAGATGCACAATGTGCTCTGACAGCTGTTCAAACAGCCACGCTCGCTTTCAAAGGGCAGATGTCTTCACCGGAGCGAGTCATGCTTATTTTCCTCAGGGAGATGCTTTCCGCCGCAGGCCTGAGCTGGAACTAAAATGGTCCTTTACCAGAAACATGAGTTGGGAAACCAGAGGAGTGGAGTGGCCAGACCATGTGTGTGTGTGTGTGTGTGTGTGTGTGTATGTGTGTGTGTTTCACAGTGGTGGCAAAGCTAAGTGCGAGCTGTGATAACTGGAGCCAGATGTTTGAGCGCCCCTGTGCTGCGATGCAACACCTCAGCGTCCAGCTCATACATGACCCGACTCTGAACAGCGAAAAGCTAAGAAATTGCAATAACGTATATGAAAACTTAGTCCTCTATTCTCCAGCTGTCAGCGGCACACAGTAATTCAGTAGTTTGTTACCGAGTACAATTTGTACTTCTTCGGTAAAACTGTTTTTTTTTCCTTTTCTCTCTTAAGAACTTAACTGCCTTGTTTGTGATTATTAAGCACTGCTATCAAACAAACTTGCTTGGAGGGAAACTTTTGTAGAATGTTGTAAGATGTCATCATTTACGTTAAACATTTCACACAGTATGTGTGCTGAAAAAGAAACTTTGGTATGAATTGCTAAAGCACAGTGAAATCAAGAAGGGAAATTATTCCACATTACAAAAGATAAACATTGCCTTCCCCATAAAAAAGTAAAAACTCAAAAAAGGCCAATTCAGTAACATAATATCACAATATATTGTACATGCCCAGCTCAGACTTATCCTTGTATCACCTTTGAGCTTGTGTGTCTACATCAGTAGGCTGACTGTTTAAATCGAACATTGTTTTTAGACATATTTAATGTCGCTTGAAATATTCTAGTTGTAGAAAAGTTTCTGAAATAACAGAGTCCGTCCTCCCTCTGGATAAGTCAAGGATCATCGCAAAAAGGCTCCAAGAGACTGACCATATTTCCACAAGTGTAAAGTAATCCCATGTGAAGTCAATAGAAGGGAAACATTTAAGCGTAACAAACACTCACTGAGGATTCCCCGCCAGAAGCACGAGTGTCCTCCATGGTCGGTTATTCATGGCTTATTAGAGTACAAGTGCAGCTTGAAAAGGATCAATATAACACAGATTCATGTCAGATTTGGCATGTGGATTATCTCTGTGCTGAGGTTTGGAGAGTTGTTTCAGACACAGCTTACATGGGTTTGTCGTGTGTGTAAGAGAAAGTGTGGACTAGAGTAGTTCTATTGTTATGTTATTATTAATATTTTAATACATTTTTGTATTTTATATCACTGCTGCGTTGGGGGGAAAATGTTACTTTTGCTACCGTAACATTTTGCTTGTTTTACACTTAAGTCATGAAGTCAAACTCATAATAATGATGAAAAGGAAAACAATCATAGTTTTGCGCCTACCTGCATTGCACGTTACTTGTATATTTTTCATTGGACGTTCTTGTGTAATTTATATTGTTTATTCACATCTGCTGCTATGTTGTGTGTGCTCGGTGTGTGTGCCGATTTGTTTAAGGGAGGGCTCGTGTGCTGTGTTTTGTGTGGAGCTGCCGTTGACGGCTTTACGTATCGAGTGGCGCTTCCTGTTGAAAGACACAGTGTTTACATCCCCCTAGCAGACCGCAGGAGATCAATAGCCACCACTCAATGCTCATGCATACACATATAGTATCTGCTGCCGGCTAATATTCCCAATGTGTATACCCATTATCAGGAGGGCTGCCATGTGCACTCCATGCATCAACACTCGCACTCACCTCATGCTTTGTCTCCTTTCCCATACACCTTTTTGTAGCGATTTTGCATTCGTGTGATCCGTCACGGACCATGTTTATTCGAAAACACTGTAGTGATAAGAAGGTGCAAACATGAATGATGCAGGTGCTGGTGTTTATAATAATCCTAATTATATATATATAGTCACAGAATTCCCAGCTAAAATATATTTTTATTATATTATAAATAGAACTGAAGACAAGAAGAGAAAACAGTAAAAATAAAACATAAAAATCAATACAAAATAGTAAGGAGTAGCTGTTACAATAATAATAATCGTATAGTCTAATCCAACACTCTAAAATTCAAATATATGTTCGAAAGTGACTTCAAAGCTCAATTTAGTTTAAAAGTAAAATAAAAAAAAAAGACCTTATCAAGAAAAAAGGACAGACCTTTTTGACAATTGAATAAATATATCAAGCAAAGAATTTAACAAAGCTGTCATAAAATTTGGCTTGACAAGCAATAAAAAAGCTGAATGAGCCCATTTGATCAATGAAAAGGAGAAAACAATTTAAAATGTAAAATACAAGTTTCACCTGACTGCCGCACACAGTGCAGCCTCAGCAATGTGCGTCGTGGTTTTAAAGCAGCTTCATCCCAAATAAAGTGCCATCTGTAACCGACTCACAGTGACCACACTTGTAGTCTTGTTCTTGATTTTAAACACTCTGGGAGGAAGCATTATAATATTAATGGTGGTTGCGTTTGATGTGAGAGCAGGCCGTGGTTGACTGTTCCCCCTCCTGTTGTGATGGTAGTTTGTTCTCCTAATGTTATCCCAAGTAAAAGAGGCTTTCATCCTGGCAGGAGGGGAAAGTCTTCTCAGCTTTTTCGCTCCTTCCCTCGATCTTATTAGAGCTGGAAACAGCAAATGTGGAAGTTTTACAGTGGATATTCAAATTTTTACGTTGACTGTGTGATCTTGTGGGTGCTAGTGTATTTGTGAGTGCCACAGGAATCCAGTGTTTGCATCTGTGTGTGCATTTCCTCCATGCACAGCGATGTACTTTCAAAAGTTGAAGAGTGTTACGCATTGGACCACACGGCTTGTCAGACGCAGACAGGATTTCTATAAGTCTGGCAGTCAACATTTACAGTAGCAGGGGGGAATATGTGTGTGTCTGTATTTGTGTGCAAGGGGGGGGGGGGGGGGGGTCTCTCTGTGGTGACCATCAGCACCTGTTAGATGGTCCACATAATGTTCTACTGAAACATGAGTCATAACACATCTTGTAGTCACAGCATCTGCCTCTGTCGCCTACTGTGGTCGGCCCACACGAACAGCGCACAGTGAGAGAGTAAGGCTCAAGTACAGAGAGAGAGAGAGAGAGAGAGAGCGAGAGAGAGAGCGAGAGAGAGAGCGAGAGAGAGAGAGAGAGATAATGAGCGCATGCCCCAGGGGTTGTTGAAACAACAGCCTTATTTTAACGGCGGCTATCTGTCCTTCTTCCCGTCTCTCCGTTTTCCCCTCTCTGCGCACCTGATCGACCTGCATCATAGCTGCTTCTGATCTCACATCAAAGACCTGGTTTGTGTTTGTGTGTGTGTGTGTGTGTTCACGTGCGCTTCCACACTTGCACACACACATGCATGCATCACCGACAAGCTTCCATCCTCTGGGCTGTCCCCAGAGCAAAATAAATCTGTCAGGCAGATGGGGGGGGGGGCAGAAAGGCCAAATTCTGGGGTTAAACACATGCTGCTGAGGAGCACCACCAAGACACCAAGATCACACCAATCCAATCCTGCATGCTTGGTTAGTGGCCAGGAACCTACACTCACACCTCTCTCTCTCTCTATATATATATATATATATATATATATATGTGTGTGTGTGTGTGTGTGTGTGTGTGTCTTCCTTGTGTCACACACTGCCCTCATTACAGCATGTCAATTGCGCTTGTTGCAAGTCCCCCAGCTGTGGAGAAGCTTGACAAAAGCCGATACGTCAAAAGGCAAGGCATGCATGATAGTTTTATGCTCAAAATATGCATGACTTTCTGACATAATTTGCTGCCCTCGAAAGTACCCATTGTTCATTATCAAATGTTCCATTTGTTTTAAGAATTTGAATAAAATAACAATTTGAATAAAAGCGTGAGACATTGTGATTGAGTGTCAAGCTTCTATATGGCAGAAACAGTCTGAATGCCAGTCTTAATTTAAACTCCAATGTGAACATTTTGAATCTGTAAATGATGCACTTGCTAACAGGACATAAACGCATCAGTTAACAGAAAACAATGGCGTATAGAACTTTGTGTGGGGAACCATTGAAGCATGTTAAAGGACACAACAACAGATTATTTAGATGTGCATCCTGAGGACCCTCTGATTGATTAAGTTCCTTCCACTGGTGCTTAACTGTTCGCCAAACTCCCATCGCTTTCTGTGCACCTCTTAAAGGTCAGAGTTTGCCAGGATTGACCCCTCACCCTGCTGGGTTGGGTGTAAACACTCCCCCAATTCTCCTCAGAGAATAGCATTAGTTCTGAGCCATAAATCACAGGTCTGATAATTGGTAGGAAAACAGCAGTCCAGCAGTATATAACCTTTTACGTGTCGTCTCAACTCTTTATTATGGTGCTAATGAGTGGCCGTGGATCAGGGTTAGAGCCGTAAGCGGGGAGGGGGGGGTTCCACCTCAGTAAAACATGCACTACTGGCTACACGCACACACACACACTACATAAACATGAATATTTTTACACACAACAGAGAGCACTTTCAGGGAAGCACTCACACTGAAGGATATGCGTGTATGCAAACATTCCCTCACATACACATGCATATGCAAACACACCGGCGCACACTCATGTGCTGGCAGGCTCAGCAGTGTCCATTACAGGCTGCCATTAGTATGGAGATTGTACTAATTGTCCCCATAGACCACACAGGCAGCGCTCAGCGGGCCTACTGTGAATCTGTGAGACTGAGAGAAGAGACTCTTCACACATCCTATTGTCTCGGTCGTGACCCTATTAGTGCAATCACAAATCAATCACCGAATGATTATGGGATACAAGATGGGAATTGTTTTAATGCAAATGGTGCCATTGTTGCCTTTTTGAGTGGTTGTTCTACTGTAGCTGAGAGTCATACGAGCAGAAGTCATAAAACAGCCTTACTTGATTTCACATTATCTACCACACTAATGCAGTTTCGAGCAAGTTAATAATGTCCAGGGATGTTCTAGGTTTTCCCCAGTGTTTTAGCTATTGGGAACATCAGGGATTATTTGGCAGCATGTTTTAATTAAACAAGTTGTTTAACTTCCTCTTCATGGTAAAAAAAAATAACTTAGTAAGGATTATGGGTTTGTTAATTTATTTTAATCATGTTAATGAATCATGTTATTAACAATTGGTTTGTTAGACTTAACATACATACATCAAGCTTCTGCCTATTTTGGTCCTTAATTAGATGTAAAGCGTCAGTGTCACATGTTTAAATTTCTTTTTTAACTAATTCTATTGGTTGAAGTATTGTGAGATTATGAGGTGATTCATATCACTAAAGTTCTGAATTGCTTTGTTGTGTGTGTTGTTTTAAAAAAAAAATTTAGATCTAAAAGCTTAAAGTACATATGTTTTAAGCTTCCAATTATTTTATCTATTTCACTGTAAAAGTGATATGAAAACTGTGATATAACCTTCAGAATATATTCTTGAATCTTGAATATATTCACCCTGTGCTGGGTGGGCCAATTCAGAGACTCGCCAAGTGGAGAGGGTCCAGTCTCACTGGTTGTGGCTCAAAGCTCCTGACCAGTCAAGTAGAGGAGATTGAACTGTGCAGCGCCTGTGTGACCCCGCTGAGCGAGAACACAGGGGAGAAGATCTATAACCGCTGGCGCTGCCATTGGGCTCTTTGTTCTTCCTTGTTTGCTGACACGGGGGATCGGAGGGGCGTATCAACAAGAGGCTCACACTACACTGAACTCTCCTGGGCTACGCTGTGGAGCCTGTGAATGTCGAAGCGCATGCACGCACGCACGCACGCACTACAGACATATTTTTGGTTCTGTTTAGTTTGTTTTCCGAGGCGTTATCCACATTTGCTGAATCAGGAATTTTAGAGCCCAGTGTGCCCTGCTTCACACAAAGCAGAGGTTTACAGATAAAATACAATAATGCCTATAAGAGTATCAATTGATGCTGACATTTATTTGCATCGGCATTTCACAAAGTACGTTTTTTTTATTTTTTTTTATGTAATGCTTTCACAATCACATTGACGCTACAAAATATGACAAACTATTTAATAGTGCAACTCTGAACATTATAACACATAATTACTAATATTACAGTTGCTTCTACAATATTTCCTTTGCTGTCTGGATTTTCACGCACATCAAATTATGTTATCACTGATGATCAGTGCATAAAGTCCTCCTGATTCCTCTGTTCCTTTGTGTTTGTGGGTTACTGAAGATAAGCGGCTCAATCACCTGTGTCTTTAAACCATTGGAAGATAAAAACCATCATCATCTGTCTTACTTCTTTGCTCATCCAGGCAGACACAATAACAGCCTTGAGGAAACGTGACTAACCCAAACACAGGTGTAT
The DNA here is from genome assembly GCF_963422515.1 of Blennius ocellaris. NCBI lineage: Eukaryota > Metazoa > Chordata > Actinopteri > Blenniiformes > Blenniidae > Blennius > Blennius ocellaris. The sequence goes on along the minus strand of NC_137661.1, from coordinate 13,745,240 downwards.
CCCGGAGTGCCAGGTGCTTGTGGCTCTGTCCTGCCAGCAGTGTTTCTGACAGTATCAGATGCTATCTGAAGGCAAGGTGTGAGGGATGTGGCTTATCAAGGAGAAAGGATGAGGATGCTGCGGGGCGGCGTCTGAAAAAACTTTTTACACACACTGTGATCGAAGTGTGATGCGGGGCCTTTTTTGCTCAAGCAATTACCATATTACCAGCAGGAGCACAACAGTTCAGGTTTCATTTGAAGTGTAATGCCAGCCGTCAGTCTTCCTGCAGTGCTTCTTTGGGTTAAAATTTCTGCTTCTCATCTGTGGTGCACAAAGTGCATGTGGGACAGGTGTGTGACGAGAAAGCAGGTGGGTGTGTTTTTGTTTTGGGTAAAGATGGACAGTTAATGCATTTCTGCCTGCTGCTTTAAGTGAATGCATCAAATAGAAGATTGACTTTATGAAACATTTGATGACAAAAAAGTTAATAAATCGTGTAATTTCTGTCAACAGTTGTGCGAAACTTATTTATAATAAACATATTTTACCTGCACTGTTAATTAGTTTCATTTAAATTGCGGTCATTAGAGATTTTAATGACCTTTTTGCTTTTAGCCATTATTTAAAGAACTGCAAGAGTGTCTATATTTTCAACAAAAGGATTTGAATGCCGTGAGAACACAATAAAAAACATTTGTTCTGTAGACTCTCAGCTTTCTTTTTTTGCAATATTATAATCTATGAAATGCTCACATAAACACATGTTTTGTTAGATATTATCAATATTGCCAAACTGAGTGGTTTGATGAATTTTTACATTTTCAAACGCTCAAGCCAACTTTAATAATTTTTCACTTTTCTTCATTCTCCTTCTGATTACTAGCAAATTCATCTGGAGTTGTAATAATGGCGCTTTACTTGAAGAGTTGGTCAAAGTCCTTCTGAAATGTTTTAATAACTTAACCTTGCACCATCTGGGAACCTCATCTGTACTTTCAGAGCTTGCCTCATGTACCTGATAGCAGCAGTGAAAATGAAGTTATTTGAATACTTTTCCCCCCGACACATTCACAAAATGCAAAGACTGTTGGTGGATGGGCCGCCACATTTCTATGAATTAAACAGTTATAAAGTGCCTGGATCCTGAGGTGATACTTGTTTTGTTGATGTAGGAGCATGTGTCAGTTCTGTGTATGCATTGCTGAGAATGCCAGAGTTGTTCTTCTCACTTACTTGAAGCTCCAATTTCAGCAACGTCCTCTGGACATTAGACCATTTCCAGAAACATGGGAAAGCACTGAAATGTGAATAAAAGCATAATACAATAATTTATACATCTCATGAATGGTTTTGAAGTGCTTAATGGATCATTACCAAGATATCGTTCGTTGAGACTGGAACATTTTACCATTTGATGGAAAATATGAGCTCATTTTGAATTTGAAGGCAGCAACACCTTTGAAAAAAGTTTGAACGGGGCCAACAAAACCAGGAAAAGGTATTGCCAAAAGCAAAAAAACAAAACAACCGAAGGACCAGTTGGCAACAGGTCAGAAACAAGTTATTTCAAAGTGGCACAGATGGCAACATGTTCACCAATCTGCAATGACGTAATCATTTCAATCCTCCCCGTCAAGTGGTGAGGATGCTGGTAGGCAGATGTATCCTTAAAAGCACATGTGTAAGAAGCCATATGAATACCCAGTGAGGAAAAGCTACAGCTGTGTTTCTGAGCCGAAGTAAAGTTGAAATGACAAAATGTTCTGAGGTGAGAGTAACCAACATTCAAAATTATTTATGGGAACCACAGGTGCTGTGTCCTGTGCACTAAAGAAGAGCGAAACCATACGTTTGTTATCAGCAGACAGCTTCAAATATTGCATCTCGGATTTCATGAAGTTGTATTAGTGCCTATGGCATGGGCAGCTCAAACATCTGAGAACCATCATCAATGTACACCGAGGTATTAGCCACTGATGCTCCTATCTACACGATGTCTTCTTCAGAGCCACAATATTTCAGCAAGACCAAGCTGAACCCACTTGTTGAACCTGCATTCATTGCAATAGCATACTGTCGTTTCACAGTCAAGGAGGGTGTGTGCTGATCTCACCTACCTGTAGCCTGAACCTTTCAACAACAAAATCATTTGGAGCATAATAATAAACAAACAAAATAATCCATCAATAAAGGCTCAGTACTGTTAAAGAGCCATAACTACGGTCTCCTAGCTTTCCAGATGTTTACACACATAAGTTGTTAAAAAAAGAAGGTGTCACACACTGGCACACATGGTTTTGTTTCAGCCTTTGTGAGATGTATCACTGCCGTCAACTTAAAAACAAAATGTATCTATCAGATATGTCTCTGTTTCAATATTGTATCATATCTTACATCCCCTTTTTTTTTAAAGTTGGGATGGAGTAGAGGTGAGAGTTCTCGTCTCATAGATAAAATATCATCTGTTTGAATCTGGGCCCGTCTATTATCTGTGGAGTTAGCTTTTTTTTTTTTGATTACTTTAATTTGAATATGGCAGAAAACAATGGCAGAAAACGCTGAAAATGATGTAGTTGGCATGCCAGGCCACAAGGCGGTGTTGCTGGTTGTTTTTGTTATGAATCCACACAGCCATACATGCAGTAAACAATGCACGATAGGCATTAACACAATCGTGAATGCTCGACATTCGTATAGACAGATGACGAATTGGATGCTATTAGAGAAGAACCTCGATTATAAAATTACCAATATCACCTTTTAAAACTAATAATAGAGACTGGAAGTCATGCCTCTCTGGAGGTCGTTATGCGCCTGCACAGTAACGGCACTAACCTCCAACTGTCTCTGCCGGGGGCGGAGTCGAGAGTTATCTAAGTTTGAAAAGGTAATGGTTGCAGTGGATCCGAGCACCACTGTCGTGGACAACCAGTGGACACCCAAAACATGCCGACATCTTTATGGCGTCTTTCGTTTTCGTTGTCCTGTAAACAGGGCATAAGATGGATGGATAGTTTCTCTGCAATGTGTTTCTTGGAGGGGAAACTGAAGGCAGTCTGAAGTGGTACTAGTCAAATCTAAAGAGGATGTTTTCCTGTTTGCAAACAACTGTAGGAATATTCTGCAAGCCCAGGCTGTATGGCTGTTGTTTGTGTGTCAGTGGTGAGTGCCAGTGTAATTAAACTCTTCAGTGGCTTCCACTCACACAGTGACAGTGTTTGTTCAGGACTGTTTAGAAAAGTTGAGTACTTGCAACCAACAGAGCGATCTCCTCATTTTCTCCTTATTAGCCACTAATTGAGAGAAAGACCGAGTGAAGAAAAAAAAATTAGAAAGATGTGATGAGGAGACGATGGAATAATAAGAGAGTCACGCACACACACACACACACACACACACACACACACACACACACACACACACACACACACACACACACACACACACACACACACACACACACACACACACACACACACACACACACACACACACACACACACACACACACAGACAGTATTAATGTGTATTAATCAGTGGTCCGGGTAATAGTGATCTGTATTTTTGGAGCCAATCTAATTTCCCACTAATGAGGGATTGTGATCTGTCTATTAACTCTTTGATGTCTCTGTCACTCTCCCACTTAGCCATGTACACACATGCCCATGCGAGCACATTCACAAATAGTTAAGACACATAGAAGAGAAATAATTTGTGCTCATACATGTTCAGATGTTCTAACCCACCTATAAACCCACAATGGTCACAACAAAAGTGTGACAATGTGACCAGTATTTGAAATCATACTTTAGCTGAGTGACCTACTGTAGGAAATGGCTTTTAGTTTTGACATTGTCGGGGAAAGATGAGGCCTTTGACTCAGTTGAATAACATTGATTGTGGTCAAGCTCAATTTGTATTTTGTCCATCTTTATATTTGTTCCTTTTAAATAGTTGCTCATCCAGTGAACTTCCTATTCTCATTTCCTCTGTTAAACCTACAGTAGGTCATTTATGGATATCTATTGGCTGAAGTGTTTGAGCGGGTCACATCTTGACAGTGGGATAAGATGTGACAGAGTTGGGTATCCGTTTGCTTTCGTCTGTCTGGTTAGCGCAGGTTCATGTCATCAAACTGAGCGACAGCCCACCGGTGAATAGCTCTATTGCTGTCTGCTGCCAGTGGCTTCTTGATCCGATGTGAATGTGGTGACTTTGACAGACAGCAGTCAGTAAATCGATGTCTGTCAGAATTCTGCATTTCCCAGCCAGCGTGTTAGCTCAGTACCTTTCAGGTTATATTCTTTGAGTTTTATTATAATATATTTTTCCAAAAGCTTGACTTTGGAGTGAAATATACTAAAGAAGATTGTCATTAATCCACAGTCTTGGAAATTCTCAAGAGTGAGTCAATCAAGAAAGAACACGTTGGTTCATAATAGGGATTATTCAATTACCCAATTAGAGAGGAAAGAGGTAGTTATGCTTTTTTGACTTTTGAAGGAGGAATGTACTCACGGGAGTCAATGAAGTGTAAGTAAAGTCATTGAATTGAATTTAGATTAAAACTGTATTTCTCCCGTGATAACCAAGGTACGCCTCATGATAACGCCTGAATTTACTGGGGTACACTCAAACAATGGGAATGGTCCTCTTGGTGATGGCATCAATGAGTTTCAGTAAGTGTACAACATATTTATGAGGACAAGAAAAGCTGTGGCTGTAGTCATATAAGACCAATGCAAAATACAACTGAAAAACACAAAAAAAACTGCACTGAGAAGATGCTTTAGCAGAATGATTGTACAAAAACATATAATCTGTATCATCTATAAAAAGAAACACTTGGAAAATAAGGTCAAAGCTACAGATTTCAGAACAAAACTCTTAGAATTGATTAATGTTGTTTTCCTGTGACGTTGCTTGTAAGTAGCCTCATATCATTGCAAATACCCAAGGACAGTGCTAACTTTCCCTCCGACTTCCTCTCTCTCGCCAATCAGGAAGTCACTACCAAAGATCATTGAGCCATGCATCTCAATGAGGGGGCAGATTGATTGGCTGGAACAGAGCAGAGGCAGGGTTCGATCTTTGCCCTAAGGTCCTGAAAAGGGAAATATGGTCACAGGGACACAGTAGCAGAGCAACTCAGTCTAGTCTCCATCAACAAGATGATTGGACACATAGATGCTGAGCCACGCCTGTGCCTGATGGAACAATTGTAGTGACTAATGGAGATGATGAGAGAGACGGCGAACAAGAGGGAGGGGGAGAGGAATTCAGAGTTTGTGTGCTGATTGACCTGTGGTCAGAGGGGTTATGTCCATTGATCTGTAGGGCAGAAGAAAAGGGCTTTGGCCTGAGGTGCTTCAGAATGAGTCTATTTGGGGTTTAGGATTCCTGTCCATTCCCACCAGGAGCTTTTTCATCATCTGACTCCCCAGGACTTACAGCAGCCATCTCCCGTTGTCTATGTAATGCACAGAGCACTACTAAGGCCAAAGGCCAATCAATGTTCTACAAGAGGTTGATACAGATCTTATTAGTCAATGAATGATCATTAGTGGTCTAACGAGGCATTGATTTGTGTAAGGGCCAAAGGTTGTGGTGGTTGTGGTGAGTGTCTTTAATACATTAAACACAATTGATTGCACAGTAGGAGGGATATTTTGAAGGATGCTAGAATTAGATTGGACAATGAGCAATTTGAGGTCAAGCCAGCAGTGCAAGTGTACCTTCATCGGCCACTGAATGTGGTTAGGATTGAACACGGAGGCGAGAGCAGGGCATTTGTCTTTTATGTATTACCGCTGTAGCAATTCTGCAATTAATAAGAAGCAGATATCTAGAAGTAGTCAGTCATAAGGAACTGGACTCGCTGTTTCAAAGACTAGAGCAGCAGCCTTTGAAAGCTGAGGAAATGACTCTGCTCATAGCAGATGTGTTACTACAGGGCCTATTATGTTGCTCATTAAATACCCAACCTCTCAATAGGCCATTATTTCCCCAATAAAAAACAAACGGCGGCCTGCATACTTTCCCTTCTCCCCCCTCCGCTTCAGAGGTTAGCTCTACCTCACAGACGGCAAAAAACCCTGACTAATATCCTGCATGTGAAGCTTTTAAATAGGAAGCAGGCCGCGGGATAGGGTGGGGTACAGGTGTGGCAGGAGCCAATGGCTTTTATAGCCCTTCATCTCCTCTGAAAGTGTGCCAAGGACCTGCCTACACAACCCACCACTGCAGTGTTAGCCGCCAAGCGTTAACTTCACTCCCCCCACCAACCTCTACGCTTACTGGTTATATAGAGTCTATGCTTGTTATGGGTTTATGGAGGGATTTCTGATGTGCTTAGAGAATTGTTTGATGATTGGGATAATGATGCCATTTGGAGTGAGTCGTCTCAGCACTTTATCACCAGCAAACACAGAAAAACAGGCCCAGCCTGCGCAAAGCAAGCTCTATTTCCTCCATATCCTCCCCTGGATGCATGCTCATATGTTCCCTGCCATTCAAAAACTTCCAATCCTGGTCATGTCAATCAGAATTACACCACGTCTACAGGTTTGTCACCAGGGGGACATTTGTCACCGTGTCTTCCCTGCAGAACAGCCTTTTCATGCCCCAGCATAATGTCAGTGGGTGACGTGCAGGCCTGATGTGATGTGGCATTCACTAAAGGTCACGTTAGGCATCTTCGCTCTGTCTGCATCAGCAGAACTGGCAGCCGTCATATGGACGCTGGCATCGGCCATTACCCGGGCCCTCGGGGGGTCTTGATGTTTTCACAATTGTTTGTCAGCAAGATTCTGATCTCTCTGTTTTGGTGGTGAGGCTTGGGCTCAGGAGAGTCCCAGTTCGCACTGATGCAGAACAGCAGGAATCAGATCTGTCTCTCAATCATGCTTGATGAGAAAGAAGACAGAAATATATTTATAATTTCAAAAGATGAACTTTGCTGTTTGCGTGACGCTCTTGATTGTGTGGATGAAGACATAAAACTGTGTTAGTATGGGGATTTTTGCACAGGAGCTGGTTTCCTTTAATATTAAGATATATTTTGTAGTTGTTACATGTTTGGTTTTGCCAATCTTTGTGACACTGTCCATCTTTATTTTTGACAAATTTTAACTGGAATTTTAGGTGAAAGTATTGAAAAAATAATGAAACAAGGTAATATATGAATCAGAATGTGTGCTCGACACATTTTAGTTTCATCACTCTCAAATACAGCTAAAGAAGAGTGTTGGCTCTACATGTAAAGGATGAAAATGGAATCAGGCCAAAGGCTAGACAGTCAGGAAAGGAGGTCCTGAACGGGCGAGACACAAAGAAAGAAAAAGGAAACAATCACAGACGGAGAGACAGTGAATCCATTAGGAGATGAGCCAGTCAAACTCTGCACAGTGTGGCGAGAGGGCGCCGATCCATCTGAGCCAGTTGCCGTAGTGAGGGAACGGTTAACAAGCCCCACAGGCAGGTTTTACAGCCCCTGTTGTGTGTTGTAGACCCCCCAGGCTGAAGAGGGGCTGAGGCTGACTGATACTGACAGGGTTTATGTGGGTGGGGGCGGAGGGCAGCGGGGCGGGTGTGTGGGGGTGTGTGGGGGTTTGGAGACGTGTAAAAAGGTGCTCATGAACCAACAACTGTCACTTATGAGGGTGCAGCACAAGTATCCAACACACACACACGCACACGCGCACACACATAGGCAGGCACACGCACGCATGCTCACCCACACGTACACAAGAACACACAAATGTTCATTTGTACATTTGAACCTGTCCACTCCCACACCATTAAATGTGATGTCTGTGTGGAGCAGAGGTGAGGAGTGAGTGGCCGGCCACAGTTGGAGGAGGAGGGGGGGCTTATCCAAAAAGTGGACCAATAAAACACTTGAAAATCAAATCCCATTGCTCTTATCGCGGCGCCATTCAGAGACGTTATCTGTGCAGGTAATGTGGTTATAAATTCAATTTCAGCCCACAGATTTCATTGTTTACTGATGCCTGCATGTTCCAGACGGCAGAGCGCAGAAAGCTCGGGAACGCTCGGTGCGTGTCGGGAAAACTCATTTAGCCTTCCGCAAGGGGATGCAAAAAAGACAAGAGGGTTGATGGGAGAAGGGGTGTGAAACCGGGAGAGCTGTCACTCTCCCAAGGACACCTGACTCTGCGTTCTATTTTCTACCCCATGTTTTATTTAGAGGCCATTTTGTCCAATTTGGTTCCTCATTATAGGGGCTCATAGCTCAACTGATATCAGGGGACGGCTCTCGCCAACAGACGAGCTTGTCATGTGGCACGCAGGTCATTGGGAGTCGCAATCAGGTACAGTGCGAGTCCAATGCTTGGATAATAGTGTCCTTGAGGAAGTTCAGTCCACTGTGCTCCACTTTGGGTGTGAGAAAACGACAAACTCATCAACTTGTTTGTAATTTTCAACTCAAAAAGACTTAAATTGTGATTGCCGGAAGATGCCATTCCTTTTCTCCTTGACTGTGCAGAGATGGGAAATTAGGTGCATCTTGCCTACTAGCCCTCTCCATATGATTGATGGCTTTCAGGAGTAAATCACCTCATCTACTAGGTAAAATCTTGATATAGTAGAGCTCCTCAGGCTCCCAGCTGGCTGCTTATGGCAGTAATCCATCAGTGGGGCCCAATGGGCCGAGTGGCCCTCCTGGGTAATGTTCCTATTGACAGCCTATGATGTCAGCACGCTGACAGCAGGGAGCCACAGTGGTGTGTCTGTGTGAGTGTGTGCAACCTTATTTTACTCTCACTAACTCTGTCTGTCAATAGTGCAGACAGGTCCACTGAACACACACACACACACACACACACACACACACACACACACACACACACACACACACACACACACACACACACACACACACACACACACACACACACACACACACACACACACACACACACACACACACACAAACAGGGCTGGCCTGAGCCTCTGAATGCATGTATTAACGAGCAGCACCACTGCAAAAGTTACTGCATATATTTTCTCAAGTTTTTTTTTCTCAATCACTTCTGCTTTGTTCACATCATTTCATTTAATTCTACTTTACCCATTCAAACTGTGACTTTAGCTGTTACTTTAATAAATGTATGTGCCCCAAAAAAGCTTCTGCGGCATAATAGAAGTGTTTTTTTTATACTTCTTTCTGGGGTAAAATGTTGATAAAATACAAGTTCAGGGAAAACTTTGTTTTCAGATTCACTGGGATTTTTTTGGGGGGGAGGGGGGTTAATTGGCACAATTGTGTCCCTTTGTGTTTTTAATTCCATAAAGTGAAGTTTTTATTTGTCACATATTGTTTTTTATTACACACCAACATTGTCCAATCAGGTTTTTTTTTCAGATGCGGTATTTTTCTTATGTAGATTAAGAGTTTAACAAATATTATTTCCGTAGAACAGAGTGAAAACACTCGATATCTAATAAGTCAATATCCTTGAATAAATTAATATTTTAACTTCATCCCTTTCTGTCAAAAAATCCATACATGTGTCAATAGATGGTCACACTTCTTACAGTCATAGGCTGAATTATACCATCTTCAAAGTGACATAATTATTGATTGCTATTTGATAAATATATTGAACATTTAAGCAATAAGTAATTTTACATAAATGCACAGCGAATAAGCAAAGGAAAAAATTGCAACACAACACTTCTTCATAGTAAAACCAAAGAGGTTTTTTTTTCTTGCAGCATGTTTGATGTCAGTCAGCCAGATGTTTAAATACCTTGTAAAGACATTAAACAGATGTTTACATACCTGAACAATATGAGAATACAGGACACAGTGTGTCATTCAGTGCCTATTTTTGTTTGTTGTTTTTGAGTTTTCACTTTTTGTCTCTTCAGGCAAGGTGAAGTGTCTCTATGATGCTCAGGCCCCAGTGTGTCCAGTCTGCCAGGCCATCCTGCGACCAGGAGAGCTGCAGGAGCACATGGAGCAAGAATTATCTAAACTCGCCCAGATGCAGATCAGGTATCACTTTTACTCTGTCGTTTGTTTTTGCTGTGATCGAAATAAAAGATTCCCTATAGATTCCTTGTCTTTTGTTTATTCATATCACTGTACCGTTATGACAGTCTACAGGTGGTTAGGTTAGGTTTGCAACAAAGCAAAGGTAAATGTGATGGAAAGAGAATAGTGCATCACTGGGGATCACGTCTTCGTCTCTCCTCCTTCTAACAATGCTGAGGTTTTTGACTCCCTCTGTTTATCCGTTCATCATTTTATTTCTGTTTGTCCCAGATTATCTATTCAGTATTCAGATGATAATTAATGCTGACAGATTCTGTGTCTAAAGGCCTTCCTCTATTGTGCCCCCCCCGCTCAGTTTCCCCAAGGTGGTATCTCTTCCGTCACCTCTGTACTGTGTTTACAAGCTGCCTCATTGTTCCCTACATATTTCATATTACAGCCCGCGGCCTCCAGGCGACAACTCATACAGAGGACGTATAACGTCCTGTTAATGGCTGCTTTGAGTACCACACACACACACACACACACACACACACACACACACACACACACACACACACACACACACACACACACACACACACATTACCTGCTGCTTGCTGCTTACACCCGAAGAATGATTCTTCCAATAAAGACATTACACTCCAAATCTGCTTAACGACCGCTCCGTGGACAGTAATGGTTTCAAATTGAACTTGGCCCACGGGGACAGTGTGTGTGTGTGTGTGTGTGTGTGTGTGTGTGTGTGTGTGTGTGTGTGTGTGTGTGTGTGTGTGTGTGTGTGTGTGTGTGTGTGTGTGTGTGTGTGTGTGTGTGTGTGTGTGTGTGTGTGTGTGACACAAAGTGTGAAAGTGTAAAATGAGATTATACTCAGACTGAGATACAAATTCAGACAAGATAAAAGCACAGGTTATTTACGAGATCACGTTTGAAAGATGTATTTCTATGTGTTATGGGAAATGTGAATTTGTGAGTTCTCTACATGTTTGCAGTGGGACTTTTTTTCCCCTACCTCTTTAATCAATTATTTGTCATCTTTGTTCAAACAGTGGAACTCAGGTGCAGCATGACCTCCTCATCAGGACACCGAAGGTAAATGCAGGGCTTTCAGAGCTTCATGACATATTTACCGTCTTATCAATTACATTGTTTCTGCTTTCGACTGAATGTCTGGCTTTTGCTTCTCTTTTTCTTCCTTCAGTCGCTCTCACTTTCTCTGCACATCAAGCGTGAAGGAGGATCTCCCAACTCACCACCTCAACCATCTGAGGAAGTCCACTCAGACCGATACCAGGTTGGTTCACCAGAGTAATAAAACCAGGGTTGGCTGGTTTGAAGCTCAGCATTTGCTTGATTGTACATACGGTCGTATTTCCACTATGATTCAGATTTATTATACTTCCATGACTTCTTTCACTGTCTGTTTTCTGAGCAGTCACTACTGATTTAGTGTACCAAAAGTACACTAGTAATAGTGCACTTTAGTAAATAGTTACAACGGTTAAGGACTGTTTTGGTGAAAATGACCCACCGCTGTTGTGGGTTTGGGCTCAATGAAAGGCTGCTTCATATTCAGCACCTCCCTTAAAAGAAGCACATTCATCATTAATTCAGTGTTATTTGTGCTGTTAAATACACAATTTTAACTATTTTCAGACTTTCAACTCTCAAAGATGCAAAGTGTAAAAGGCCCAAACAGGGAACATTTTTTAAGCTTAAAATTATCTTACCTGAAATGAAAGAAAAAAACAATGAAATGGAATTATCTGAGTTTAAATTCTTACTCACAAAAGTAAATAAAGCCACATTTTTGTGTTTGTCTTGTGTTTGTTGCAGACGTTCCTTCGTGTGCGGGCCAACAGGCACACCAGATTAAATGGTACGTTGACACATGCTGACTGAGCTAAATGTTTTTTTTCATTGCTGCCAAAGTCAGTTTGTCGTTGACAGATTTCACCTCGGCCGACTCTGTCAGAGCTTTTCTGTCTTTAAAAAAAAAAAAAAAAAAAGCAACAAAAACAAGACGTTTTGGTTTCTTTTGTTTGCACTAATGCACCCAGTTATGTGTCTCGTCCAAAGCCCTCCCTCACCAGTTGTTCAGATACCCCCCCACCCCCCCACACCTCCCACCCCCCCTGTTCCCACACCATCAACACCGGCCTAGCGCCCACACGAGCAGAGGAGCTAATAACCTTTCAACTTTGACCTCTCGATATGTTAACAGTTGATGACCTCTGCTGGTGCAGGTGCTACGTCAAATCTGCCCCATTACGCCCCCACAGCGCAGGAGCCCACCTAGACTGCATACAAGCTGGTAAGAAACACTGAGAAGGACTTTTCTCTTTCCCACCTTCATGTTTCGCTGTCATGTCACTCAGTTGATCTGAGGTAGGTTTTAATACAAACTCACAGGAAAATGCTTCTTTTGCTTGTTTTGTTTAACCTGAAAACAGTTTGGTAAATTTAGACACTTTGTACATCGAACTTCTGTCTTTCAAATCAACAAAAACCTTATGATTGATTGTGAGCACCCCATTTTCTATTATTTAATGAGTTAGGTGTGAGTTAGATATTTAAAAAAAAAAAGCTAGTTATTTTCCCAAACCAGCTTTTCGAAAGGGAAGGCAATATTTATTTTGTTTAAATATAAAACTCTGACTTTCCCATAGGATGAGTTTTTACCTATTTTCCAGAAAATGACTGATGACATTATTATATTACAATTAGGTCGATGAATGTTTATGGTTTTCCCAGTGAAAGTGTAGTTGATCATAAAGTAGCCTCCATCCTATCAGTTAAATAGAAAAGAAGCTTTTATTTTGTTAAAAAAAAAACAACTTCATACAGGGTTTCAATTATGAAATCTTAATGCATTATTCAGTGTGTGTGTGTGTGTGTGTGTGTGTGTGTGTGTGTGTGTGTGTGTGTGTGTGTGTGTGTGTGTGTGTGTGTGTGTGTGTGTGTGTGTGTGTGTGTGTGTGTGTGTGTGTGTGTGTGTGTGTGAATAAAGTAGATAACAAGTGAAATAGCACTTGTGGACAACCGTGTGGAAGGTTTTATGGGAAAAACTTGTATGAGTTCACGTGATAAATCTGTGAAGTAATCAGCCGGTGTGTGAGCGCTGGCAGACACGAGGGCTCACTGAGCCTCCTGACACCACACACTTTCTGCTGCTGTTATTATTTCCACTGAGATCCCCCTGCTCTTAGCTGACTCTTCAAACTGCCAGTGCTGTCGAGGTCTGTTAGCCTTTATTGGTCCTTATAACAGGACAGCATAATGAGCTTCTAAATACACGCCAGGGAAGAGAAAGAAGGAGGAGGAGGAGGAGGAGGTCTTCTGTTGATTAATCAACCTCTCTCTCTCTCTCTCTCTCTCTCTCTCTCTCTCATTTGCTTGCTTCTTTGTTTGATGAGCTCTTCCTCATCTTTGACCATCTCTTTAACCCTCATTGTGTTCACTGGGATGGCGGCACTCGGGTCACGGCCACCAACTCGCTCTCTCTCTCTCTCTCTCTCTCTCTCTCTCTCTCTCTCTCTCTCTCTCGCTCCCCTGTCTCCAAGCCTTCTCAGGGAGCCGCTGTCATCCAACGAGAATTAGGGGGTCCTAAAACTTAATGTCCCCTTATGCAATCTACAGCCAGTCAGGTCACAGTGAGAGAGGAGGAGCAGTTGGTGTTCTGCCATGTTAACTTTTATTTCTTCAGAGGGGAAAGTGGGGGAGGACAGTGAGATGACAGGTTGGGGATGGAAGCAACGATTTGCATCCAGTGCTGGAAGAAAAAAAAAGAAAAAGTGTATGTAATGCTCATATTTGGCTTTCCTTAGTCTTAAGGGCCTGTATGTGAGTGCATTTGCTTTATACACTTTGTGTAATGACCACAATCAGGAGAAGAGCGTGGTCATTTTTCAGAGATGCATCACTTTTTAAAATCTGATGTGGTTCTACAGAACTCCCACACCTTTCCTGCACCACATGTACTTATACAAGTTAAAAATAGGTGAATCAATACATCATCAATACAAAATAAAGTACTATTTCTCCTCACTATATTTAAGTCAGGAGTCTTTTATTTTTCTGAATCATCATAATGACACAAATACGGAACATTTTTTTTTTTTGATTAGTCACTGTGAGTAATTAAGCAATTGTACGAGTAAAATTATACAAGTGATCATTTGTGTAATGCACTGATGAGCTAGACAATGAAAGTCTTTTAGTGTTTCATTATTGTTTTTAAACTGGGAATCTCAAATTCATTTAGTTTTTTCTTTTAAAGTGTGCCCTCACTAGTTCACTTATATTTCTATTTAGTGGTTCTACTATTGAACGTTATATTTCTGCACTTCCTTCTGAACAGTTGTAGTTTCAGGAAAAAAACATATTCAGAAAGAGATAAAACTTTCTTTTAACATGTTTTCAGTTGTTTGGATCGATTGATGAAAATGAATGAAGACAAAATGTGCACTAACATTGCTTAAATGACAGAAATGTTAAAAGCAACAGTAAAGTGATGAGGCCTATGTTTTATAGGAAGATGATGCATCAGTATAAATTACCTGTTGCAAGATGAAACATTTATTTTTTTTGATACGGCACCTTTTATCTAGTCCTCTGACCTCATAAAATAAACTTGGTCATTATGTATTTATGCGAACATTTCAAATGGATCTTGTAACAGGCTCCCTCTATTAATGCACCACAAGTGAAATAACTTTTTTACATCCAGTTCTCGCTACATATAACTTCAGAAAACAGCTGAATTAGCTCTTCATATCCTGAGTTAGCGCGATGAAACACTTGAACACGTCAAAAAAACAAAAGTTCTCATTGAAACACGTTGTGCAGTCCATCTGTCAGGGACGTATGAAGAAACGTATCCTTTAAAGTTCACAAATCAAACGTAACTTTAACAAACCTTGTTACTTTGAGCAGCTTCCATAGGGAACTAAAAACCAACATGAAGTCACTTTGGCCTGTCTCACTTTTTGTTTTCCTGTGTTTCTTTCTGTTGACAGTCAGGATTGGAAAGCTGAAGAGAAGGAAACCAGAGGATGGACAGGTACACTTTCGGTTCTTCCCGTTCACGTATTTATTTCCCTTTTTACAATTTTACATGTAATCTGAGATGAATGAATCAAACTGAGCTCCGGTATAGAGAATGTCGCTGGTCCAAAACCCCGAAATATTGTCGACGGGCTTTGTTCACGTACCATCACGATCACTGTCAGCGTGCTGTGTATCCATGTGAAAACACTGCCGGCGTTAGTTCGCAGCTATAAAAATGAAGAGGCAGATACGCGGCTTGAGGCTATTGAGGATATACAGACATATTCATACGGAAAGTGCAGTTGTGTGTTTCATTCGTATGTTTACTCGAGTGTGTCCGTGTGTTAGGAGGCTTCAGCTGACCCGCTGCCACTCGAGGACAAGTGGAATGAGAGGAGAAGGATACAGATGACGTCTATTGGCTTTAAAGGTGAGCACAAATCATGGTGTGCATGCACGTGTGTGCGTGCCCGAGGAGCCCATGTGTGTGATCTTGCTCAGTGGAGGGTGAAAAATGTGACTGAGTGGCAGTTGAAAAACCACTGAACTTTTCAGTCCAGATTACAGCCGAGCTGGATGCCTTGAAGGTTAACTTAAAAGTAACGGTCTCCTTTAACCGAGAAGGAAACTCTGACCTGCAAACTTGTTACACACAGACTGACAGAAACAGGCTGAGGGGCAGAGAGACGGACAACATAACACTTCATTTGGACCCTAAATGTTCAACTGTGTGCTTCATGTGATTTACAAGTGTCCTCCTCTCACAAGTTTCTTTGTTTTCATGTACATGTACATTTTGTTTGGGGATCAGGTGCACTGTTGGTGAGCACAACCGCCAAGGAGTGTCGAGACAGTGATGCGGATCTGGACGTGGATGGAGACGACACTCTGGAGTATGGCAGAGTGCAGTATCCTCCATGCTTCATATATGAAGTCTCTCTCTGTCTCTCTTTATTTCACTCTCTGTCTCAGTCTCCCTCCCCCTCTTAAGTAAAGATACAAACTGGCTCAAGCTTTGTATGTATAGAATTAAGATTCTTCTCATCATGAACTGAGTAAAGTACAACTTTCATAGTCAGCACATTGTCAGATATTTTGCAAAAGATACATTTTACACTTTGAATAAGAGTAAAGAACAAGTGAAAAATATTTTCTCTGATTATTGGCAGTGTGAAAGATGGTCTTTGTTCCCTTTTTGGTTCTTTTTTTTTTCCTGACCTGATTTTGCAGATACACAGACACAGATGTGATTCCTTGTTCAGCAGAGAGCTCCAAAGAGATGACGGTGAAGTATGTATCCAACCCACTGACATCCAACTATGAGATTACTCAACTTGATCTGAAATAATGACATTTCTTAAGTTTAATTTAAATACAATTCAATTTGGAAAGTGAGAAAGGAGAGAAGCCCATTGCAATTTAGAAACCGTAACTGTAAACTTTATGAAATATGAAGTTTTAGGCCTAATGTTAAAATAAAGTTGTAATAAATTCTTTTAGATCCACTCATTAATTTCATTTATTCAGTTACTCAGCAGGTTTAAGGGACACTATTAGAGCTGATATGTAAGAGCTGTGTGCCATCTTCCTAATTATGACAGTCGATGTTGCAATGTTCCACGATTCGAGACAGAGAGATCCTGTAGATGTTAAATAAAAGAGGCCCAAGGATGGAGCCTTGAGGAACCTCACAATTGATTTTCGTAGATTCATAATTGCCTATTCACACAGAACAGTCCTTGTCCTGTCTTGCAAATAACATTTGACAGTAGAGGCTGTATTAACTTCCCTAATTGAACATGAGAGATGAAGGAGCCTTGTTGTGAGCATTAATGAGTTAACAGAAGAATTTTAAATTGTATTCTATTTTATGGAAATGATTTAGGGAGGCTTTCAAACTGTGTGCTTTGTTGCATTTGCAGCAGCAGCAGCAGCAGCAGCAGCAGTATGCTGCCTGACTCCAGATTAAGCATCGATTTGCCCAAGTGGTCAAATGACGGTGAGTTAAACCAACTTTGAATGTATTGTTGGATTAAACAGTAAGAAGTAAATAAACTTCTTGAAATCATTACACAGAAGTAAATGGAGTTTGCTTGCTGATGTAATTCTCGGTTAATTGTCTTGTTCCTACAGGGAGTCCATCAACAAGCAGTGGGGAAAAACAGGACGTGAACACAGCTGGTCTCACCAAAACCTGCAAAAACACAGAGATAGAGACGTAAGTCTGTATCCTGTTGGTTGGTACTTCACATGAAATGTATTTCCAACTCTGTGAATAGTTTTTTAAACATTTTTGTCAGCTTGGATCCTGTTTCTATTCATAAATTCATTAGTGTTCTATACCTGCTAGGCTAAGGTCTGCAGCTGGAATCAAGACAAAGAGCATGATAGACCCTGGATGGGTTAACTTCAGGGCTTGTTTAGAGAATTAATACAGTTTGAATGATCTGTTGGGAAAAGCCAGCATGGACTTGGCCTCGTGCACACGGACTCTGAAGTCTATGTATCTATGAAGTCAAAAACTGTGATCAATATGTAGGTACTCTTATTTGATTGCTTTTTCAAAACTAAATTATATGCCACCCACTTTGTATTACGTTTGCCTTGAAAATCCATGCAGGTACAGGAAGAACATTGAAACCTTGAAGAGTTCGGACACAGAAAATTGTTGTTGTGAGGCGGTACTAACCACTGCATCACTGTGGTATCCCCTGCCAATTTGCTGTCTTTATAAAAAGAATGATATACTGCATTTGTAAAGGTGAGGCACAAAGTGGTTTTAAAATAATGGCTAGACAAATACATTTTAAATTGATATTATTATGGTAAAATACGAATGCATTAGAGCAGTAAGCTTGTTAGTATGTGGGCATCAGGAAGGGAATCCGGCTTAAAACAAGTGAATCATGATCCGCTTTGAGAACCCAGAGGACAGAAGTAGAAAGATGATTTCATTAACATTATGGTACAATACATCTGATCTTGTGAGCAGTAAAGATTCTGACATAACATATCTAACTTTGGAGAGGTGAAATTGTCCTGTTCTGTACAATCTGTTTCTGAGTCTTGTTTATGACTCATTATTAAAAAATTTGAACTGGAAAATCAAACACGAGCGACAGTCATTCAAAAGGTCAAAAGAAAAATCATCACCTGCCACATTAGTTTCACTATTTATGAGTTGATGGAGGGAGGAAACATCTGCAGGTTTATTTGTGAGTCGGCCAATCAGCTTTCTGTACAGTACAGGCCCCACTCTCAGTTCAGACTGCCTGACCCGGCTCCCACCAGTGTGACATACAATACTGTATCGATGTGATGATGTCATCAATCAAGGTCATAGCAGGCCTCATACCATACCAATGCATCACACTTAATGCATTGTATTGCCGTACAGCACGTTTGCGCACATAGTCTATCGAGTATTTTGTTTGTCCGCGTGTGTGTGTGTGTGTATAACTGTGAGGTACCTGACAACCCCCTCCCCTCGTCCATGATAAATGAGACAGCGGATGCAGGCAATGTGATTGCTGCTAAATTTCATGCTCAGTGTCCATGTTGGCCAGCGAATAATTTAATCTGTCTTCCATTTATAAATGACTCTCCAGTGTCTCCCTAATTCTCACGTGTGTGTGCGTGTGCGTGTGCGTGTGTGTGTGTCTGTGTGTGTGTGTGTGTGTGTGTGTGTGTGTGTGTGTGTGTGTGTGTGTGTGTGTGTGTGTGTGTGTGTGTGTGTGTGTGTGTGTGTGTAGGCTCTCAGAAGATTCCACGCTGACAACATTGGATGCACTTAAAGCTCGAATACGAGATTTGGAGAAACAACTGTCTAAAGGAGACAGATTTAAATGCCTCATCTGCATGGTGAGTACGAGGACACGTTTAACAAGAACACGCTGTGAGAGCTCACAGCCAATTTGTATTTATTTTTTTAAATAAAAAAATCTATTCATCAATTTGCTAGTTATCCTGT
Source organism: Blennius ocellaris (assembly GCF_963422515.1). Classification (NCBI taxonomy): domain Eukaryota; kingdom Metazoa; phylum Chordata; class Actinopteri; order Blenniiformes; family Blenniidae; genus Blennius; species Blennius ocellaris. Next base: position 13,726,215 of record NC_137661.1, on the reverse strand, counting down.
TAACAAACCAAGAACATACAAAAAAACAACAACCAACAGCAATGGAAACCTACTGGGGGATGTTTTTAATAGAGCACACACTGAAAAGAGTACAAGAATGTGTAATGTGGTGACATTACTCCCATAGTCTACTTGGAGAATATACATTTGTTTTGATGTTTATATAGCAATGTGTTCTGCTGGTGCAGATAGAAGTTTTATTTTAATTAACATAGGTGACAAACTCTTTAATATCTTTTTAAACCTTGAGAAAAAGAGTGGTTATCCTGCCTAAATTGTTTGCAGTTTTGATCAGTTTCACTGATTTGTCTTCAGCTACATGAACCAGTTTAATTAATCATTTCTGAATGAATAAAAAGGCCAATTGTGCAAAAGAAATTATTTTTTGTTGATCTTATTATAACTTGGATTAATATTTTTTTGACTTGATCCACGGTGAGATAAGTCAATAATAATAATAATGAATGATTTGCTTCAATGTGATAATTATATTACATTTCAGATACTTTCTGTTTATTTAGTGCCTTTTTGCTTAATTTATTAAGACTGTTTGTTGAAGCACACATTTTTTTGAGACCTTGTGATTTGATTTACTTTTTAGAATCCATAGAATAAAATACTAGTAAATAAAAATAAAACCAACACAGTTTTTAATTCAGTCACAGACTGACTTTAGCTCAGAGTGGGCGGTCTTCTAATTGTAAGGATATTGGTTTGATCCATCATCTCGCTCTGTCCTTAAAAGTCTTGAGCAATTCACTGAACATCAAATAGCTTCAAATGGAGCAGCTTTTGTTTAATCAGCCCTCTTTTTGTGTTTTTGCTGTGAAGAAGCAAGTTCACCAAGCCTAAAGTGAAGCTTCTTTATGCATACTAATAATTAAGTTGTGTCAAACTGTTCAATTGTTCAAGTAAATATACTAACAGATTGATATTCTGAAGAGTAAAATATGGGGAGGGTTTTTTTCTTTTGAAGTGATGGACTTTGTGTTTATGCAATCCTGAAGTTACACAGACGACCACCTGAACAACACCCGTCGATATAATATAAGATAATTAAAGAATAAACGCTCCTAAAAAAAAAGTTACTTTAAAAGTTGCACCTCCAGTTGTGTTTCTGCTGAAACTCTGTGCAGACATCTTGTGGCGGCTTTCGGTACTACAACCGTGTCGTGTCTGTGTTTTGGCAGGATACATACACCACCCCGCTCACGTCCATCCAGTGCTGGCATGTTCACTGTGAGGAGTGTTGGCTTCGAACTCTGGTAAGAATCAACAACAAACTTTTATTACGACTGTTGCATGTTCATTTAACTTGAATTCAACTATTCAAACATCCTCTGCATGGCTCATCTTCCCCACATTTCATAGTCTTTTGTATTAGTCTGGGTGTGAGGAGATTGCCTTGGTGTCTTGCAACTTGGACGCTGCATTCAAAAGCTTAAAAAGTCCAGGTGCAGCTGATGATGGGTATTAAAAGTTTTACATTCACTCTCTCAGGGTGCAAAGAAGCTGTGTCCTCAGTGCAACACCATCACTTCACCCGGTGATCTGCGGCGGGTTTACTTGTGACTCCAGGAAGAGCGGAGGGATTTCTTCTGTTTTTAACCAATCACGGGTGGAAGAAGTGTGGACAGCTGGCCTGTCATACGCCACCGCATTAACCCTCCTCTTCCTCTTCGTCCTCTCAATCCCTACCTGTTTTGCCAATGTACCGGTACACCTAACATCCACTAACCCAGACCGTCTGGCAGTCAGGCATGTGTGACCTCTGACCTGTACATTTGACACCTTTCTGTAAAGTCATCAACCAGACTGGAAGGAACTGCGAGCTCAGGCACTGAAAAACAAGCAGAAAAAAAACACTTTGGAACAATATTTATCGTTTTTATAATCCTTTTGTCTGTTTTATGAGAAACAAAAGTTGAATTAAATTGAATTGCAAAGCACATGTACATAGTTTGTATGCGTATGTTTGGTGTGGCGTGTGTGTGTGTGTGTGTGTGTGTGTGTGTGTGTGTGTGTGTGTGTGTGTGTGTGTGTGTGTGTGTGTGTGTGTGTGTGTGTGTGTGTGTGTAATGGCGAGCAGAAGAGGTCAGCTGTATCTACTGTACACAGATTGTCTTTGCTTAGATCACCTAATATTTGTTTAGCTCCTGTAAGTTGGAAACATTAACAGTAATCTCATCACATTTTGCCTCATTTTGTCTCTTATTGGTGTATTTCTTTGTATTGAATCATTAAATCTGAGTTTATCAACATTACAACAATAAAAATGTGTGTTTAAAGGTTGTTGTTGTCTCACAAACTCTTTTCACCACTTATGCAGTCTGGATATTTGCTTGAAGAACAATTGGGTGAGGTCGTGAATGACGAGAGCGACTGCCTGTATCTGTGTTACGATCAATCTTGTGTGGTGTATTCGCCTTTCAAGAAGTGGGTCAGTGCAGGATAAGCCAGACAGAGCCCATCACAGCTCATGTGGAGTTGAAGGACACTAAACCCTGCTATTCTGAGCCTTTACTGTGAGGCCACTCAGGCCCTGACACTTACAGCTCCAACCATCACTCAGAGGTGAACAACGGCTCAGGTTTGGGACTGAATTTTGCCTAAACCAAATGATGTACCTGCATATGTGTGGAAAGAGTCAGCAGGGCCAGATGGCTGCAGTTTCTACCACTTTTGTGCCCTTGAGCAAGGACTTAAACCTCTTAAGCATCTCACCCAGCTGCTCAGCGGGCTCAATGTACAGCAGCAGCTTCCTTTTGTGAGAGCATAGAGATTTGCTTGGATACATAAACGGGCCAAGTTTGAAAAGATACTGACCTTATTGTTTCTATCCTTACAAGATATTGGCTCACTGACATGATCTTTTAATGACCCTCTTGCCCTGCGACCTGCACAAACGGTAACCAGTGTGGACGCTGCGGATAAAAACAAGCCAGCACGCAGACGTGTGATTGGTCAGCGAGCTGAAGGGAGGTGGTGGTAATTAGAGCTGACAGCTACTTCAGTGAATCACACACACACACACACACACACACACACACACACACACACACACACACACACACACTACTCAGTCCATTAAGAAGCCTGGTTGAAGAATCATCTGTTATTGAAGGTCTCCACAACGCGGACGACACAGGCGCTGTAAGAAAGGTAAGACTGACTTTTTCATCCCTTGACTTTTCAGTGAGCCTCATATATAAAAGAATCTATTTGGACATCTGCATTATATCATACTTTATATTAAAAGAAAATACTATATAGTTTTCTGTTAAAAAAAACCAAAATAAAAAAACAACTTTAACATACTATACATGTAATGTATACATGTACTATACATGTAAATAGTTGTGTTCATTATAGAGATTATTTTTGCAGCGTTATAACAGACTAAACACGTCAATATTTAAATCTTTTGCTTGAGAAAAACTGAGTTTATTCTCAGTTAGTGCAATTATATGAATAAACCTTAAAAGGTGGAAAAACTGCTCGAACATATGTAGTGTACAAGGAAACTGCTGCAAGCGCTGCATTTTCAAACAGACCAGATACGTCTGGAAAATCATATTGAATGAATTGTTTTGGAAGTAAAATTTTATTGGACGAATGTAGTGCTAAATAGTGTGGAACCAATATTTGTGGTAGGCTACACCCCCTTCAAGAAATTGTTCAATAAAGATACTAACAACTATAACAACAAGGATATATTTTATCCTAAAGTATAGAAATATACGTCAACAGCTTGATGTTACACTGTACACAACTATTAGTCTCCTATGGAGGGTTAACAATAAAGAAATGTGACAAATGGGCAAATTATGATAGATGGTGTTATTGATGCTTTTCCTTACTTCAATAAACATCCTGATTTAAAATTTGTATGCTTCTTGGATGAAATTAGAGTCAAATATAGTGGACTCATGAAATAGTGGACTGAAACTTAACAACACACTTGAATAAGCCCCTCTTTTGTTGTGGCAGACTCGTGTGATATTAAGTAATCGTGTTACGTGTATTGATTCAGCAGCATCTCTAAAACATCGACCTGTCTGTAGCGCAGCAGGTAAATGGGTCACCTGTCTCAGACCCAGTGTGCCGCTTGGTCGAGATCCAATTAATCTTGCCGACTGACCCGTCACGACTCCATTAACTGGCATTCTTAACATTGGCCTGCAGGCCGCTGGCTGTCTGACGAGTCAGCAATTAGGACGCAGACCTATATTAATAGATTAATTAAGGAAATAGGAAGTAAACAATTGTTCGTGTCAATTCACCATGAGTAGAGATCAGACTCTGCAATAACAGAGGAGCAAAGGTCTCCTTTAACTCTCGGGATGTTTTTTCTTTCTGTGTGATGATTCTCGGAATTCTAGACGAAAAGGTGAGCTCTACTTCAGATGAGTTTACTGGTGAGCTGAGGAGCTTTGCTGCCAGTGCAGAAGCAGTTTATGCAAAGTGAAACAGGTCAGCTTTACAAAAAGCTCCACAGAGAGTAGAATTCATGTTTCTGTTGTAAAAAAAACCCCTGTAATTTCTTATCTTCTTGGGAAAGTAGCAGCATCAATCCTAACACTGGATTTCCATTGGCTCGAGTGAATTTAAATCTGCTCCTGGCACAAACTCAGACTCACTCTGTGCCCATGGGCCTCTCCCTACCTGTGTCTCGCCGTCTGACCCAGAACCATGTCAGGACCGAGGCCTGTGGTGCTGAGCGGCCCCTCCGGCGCCGGGAAGAGTACCCTGATGAAGAGGTTGATGAAGGATCACGAAGGCGTGTTCGGATTCAGTGTGTCACGTACGTTTACATTCAAACCCATGATGGATTAATGTTACAACCAGGCTGAAGAGGGAATGTAGGACATGGTACGTAATATACACCTGTCAGATTGTTAACGAAAAACCTTTGTTCCTCACAGACACAACAAGAAACCCTCGACCAGGAGAGGAAGATGGCAAAGGTACAGTATTTATGGCTTGAAATGGGTCTGTTGGCGACGCGCTTTACTTGCTCTGTTTTACACCATGCAGTTGCCATGAACTTGGATTTAAACCCCGTAGACCTGTGCTATACACACATCTCATAGTGCAGGGAATTTGAGAAACACACACTCCTGTTTCTGAGCCACACATCCCGATCTCCCCTACCTGCCTATAGTCAACAATGATACCCACAGTACTTCTTACTCCCAAGTGTCACCCTGTATATCTCCCTTCAGATAAAGGGATAAACCACTGTCTGTGTGCCTTTTTTGCTTTCTCCATAGGGCTGAACATACTCCCCATGCTTCTGGGGGCTACTTTACTGCCCGTAGCAGACGCCTTATCCTCAGAAGACTTAGAAATGTCAACCTCATTTTCGTGTCCAAATGAATCAGAAACCACAGATGAAGGTGATCTCAGTGTGATTCCTGGTCACAGTTTTTTTTTTTTTTTTTATTATATATATATATATATATACATCAGAGGGATGGGGGTTACTTTCATCATCCAGGCATGATGTTGTTGGATCCATAGCAACATGTCATGTTACAAATGAGATAAAGAAGAAAAGAAAATAATATAAATAAAATTAAAAAAAAGATACCAAAAAAGACAGATTTCAGGATAAAGACGGTCTACACTTTGGAGTAAAAAGCTTTTGAAAATAGCCCCCTGTGATGCCTCGGTAGTAAATCCTGCTTCCTGTCCCCAAAGGTTTTAAGCCCCTAGAATGGAGAGACAAAAATGACCCATTTCCCCTTGTGGCTGATAGAGCATCAATGATTTGCATCTCACCATTAGAGAGAGAAAATATATTCGGGATGACCTTTCCAAGACTTCTGGTCTGTCTGTGCTTTATATGTTCCGTGCATATCAGACATTTGTTTGGCCTTTTATCCTTAAAAAACAACAACAACAAAAAACAGAAAAAGTCAGATTACATTTTCTGCATTTGCCCCAAGAGCACTTTAATATCCATCCTATACTGTTTGCAGACGTCTTATCTATTTGTTTACAGCAGAGTCCAGAGTTTTCCCAAGTATATTTCTCCATGTTGCCATGCTAATGATTGTATGCTGTCCTAGTGGTCATTAGTGGCTGTAGTAGTGGTAGTAATGTGTTTGCCTCTGAAACTCTGCTGTTTTAGATCCTCCGAGGTTTTGATGTTTGGAAGATTTAGGCCTGTGGATGGGGTATGGATAATATAGGTTCTGTAACTATGTTGGTACTAATGACATCTTAAAAAAAAAACAAAAAAAAACACCTCACACAGGCAAGCATTTCTAATCTTTGCATGTGCTTCCAATACAGAATTGCATTAATTTCTGGCTTTTTCCCGCCTTCTTTTAAAAGAACAGTTCACATTTTTCTCTGTGGGAACATCATTTAGAAACATACTACAAGCTATGGAAATGTGTGCATGTCAAAGTTTAGATTGCCTTTATTCACAATGATAACACTGGGCCATCTTTCACTGAACTATAGTGACACTGCTGTCTGACTCACATCTTCTGGCTTTTGTCATTTTGGAGTCACCGGAACTGTTGCATCTTTCAGATTACCACTTTTCCACGAGAGAAATCGTGCAGAAGGGCATTGACAATGGAGAATTCATTGAGAGTGCAGAGTTCTCTGGAAACTTGTATGGAACAAGGTAAACACCACTTTATGGATTGTTTCAAGTCTATGCACTAAGATTATTTTAAAGAGACTATCAATATTTTAATTATACATGATTCCAATAAAAGTTAACTGTTTTCGGTCACGCGTTAGTATACATGTACTGCATTAACAAGGTGCTAAAATGTGCCTTCAATTGTTTAATTTTGATTTCTTGAATCAGAAGATACTATAAATCATCAGTGTGCCAGTGACATTAATATTGATTAAAGCCAAATCAATAGATGTAAAGACTGGTGCCTTGTAGGAAACAACTTCTGACTAACAAGGACGGAGAGGATATATAATAGTCTGGTGGCAGATGGAGCTTAAATGGCCATTAGGTCAAAAAGAGCAACACTGCAGCTCACCACCTTGTGTGCAACATTTAATCTCTTCCTCTTATTCTGAAGATAACGCTCACTCGCTAAGTCTGAGCAGCTGGGATCAATGATCCGATCCTCTTACTTTCATCACTACACATGAGCGAGCACAGTGTTGCACAATTACAGTTTGTACAACCATAGGCACTGTCTCTCTCTCTCTCTCACACACACACACACACACACACACACACATATATAGACACAGACACACCTGCTCTGTTCACAAGTATACATTTATCTGTTTAAAACCCCCTTTCTTTTGTTTTATTTAGTAAAGCTGCTATTGAAGATGTGCAAGCTAAGAATCTAATCTGCATCCTGGACGTGGACATCCAGGGCGTAAAAAGGATTAAAGAGACTGATCTGAACCCCATCTACATCTCCATCCAGCCTCCTTCCATGGAGATTCTGGTAAATGCTCAAAAATATACTATATAAAAACATACTATATGGAAGAGTTATGTTTGCTTTTATAGAGCCGAGTGTGTTATTAAATTACAGCATTATATAGTGATGTGGTTTCTTCTCAGGAAAAACGTCTGAGGGACAGACAGACGGAGTCGGAGGAGAGTTTACAGAAACGCCTGGAGGCAGCACGAATCGACATGGAGCTCAGTAAGTTGGTGTTGCTGTTGGTACATAGTGCAGAATAAAGATCACTGCAACTGATTGAACTCTCATTTTCAGGCAAGGAGGCCGGGGTGTTTGACATTGTTATCGTCAATGATGACTTGGAGAGGGCCTATGAGGAATTAAAAGATATCCTCAATGATGTACGTAGCTTCAAAATGCATTTTTTTTCCCTCATTTGTATCATAAAAACTATAGTAGTATAAATATTTATGATCTTTTACCCTGCAGGAAATTCAAAAGGTTCAAGAGGCCAAATCATAACAAGGAAACAACAATCCAGCTTTTCTTCTTCTGGACAGAAGAACCAACACCTGTGATTCTGAACCGAATGACAACTTCAGACTTTGAAATAAACTCTCACCTGGAGAAAGGTGTATTTTTCTCCTTTTCCTCTGTATACTCAGTCAACGGTTCACTCAGTTTGACGCACACAAGGGATACTGGACTGAAATGTTTATGCTCTCTGCTATGTGCATCAGAGGTTGTATTAGATTTAGTGAATTGAATGTTTTTTAATAGATTAAAATAAGTGTAATCCAGACATTTCTGTCTGCTGGCTTAACTGGCATGTAAAAGGAAACGACTCTAAAACTGCCAAATCCAGTGCAACATTTGGTGATTAAGTCCAGTTTGGGCTCGAACCAAGTAGTTTAAAAGGTTCAACATCATATATTTGTTTTGTTAAAATCTACAGAAAACTAGCAATCAATTTGCCTGTAACTATGTGGTAATTAAAAAACAAAACTATGCTGGTTTGTATACAGGACAAACATTATGTATAAAAAAAGATGTACATATATATGCTCCATATATTTTAAAGATCACAGAAGTCAATCTGATGTATAGGACTATCACTGCACAAATTAGATGTAAACACTGGTGTGCTATTTGTCATATCTATGCATGTTTGTACACAAATGAGACACAATAAATAACTGAGGACAATAATTTAACTATTTTGTGTCATTTAATATTTCAGTTATTAACCGTTTCAGGCAGGACGTTCATTCCAACACACCGTCATTATGAAATTCTGACATGTCCAATATAATCTACAAGTTTAGCAATTCATCATTTTTACATTGCAACCTTAAGGCACATCATTTAAAGTTTTAAATAAAATACTGCATATTTGTCTGCTTTCTGCAGTTCACAGGTTAGGGTTTTTGCTTTCATGTGAAGCACAGCACAACAAGTTTCCAAATCAAAACTTTACTACTCACGACCCACTGCGCACTAAATACCGAGTAGAAGTTTTATCCCTGATATGTTTTCATATAGAGCAAAGCACAAAGAATGCAGCACACACACAGACGCAATGTGATACATCGGTACAACTTCAAGCACACAATTTAAGACACATCACATTCTTCAGAAATTGGTACACCAAAATTATATTTTAAATCGGATCCCCAACACACACGCACGCAAAACATGAAATGTCGTGAGGCTGCATGCCGCAAATGAAAGAAATTCTTCTTTATAGGCACTGTGGCCTCACTGAGAGGTTCCCTGCAGCTTTGTGCGCACCTGATCGCGTTTCTCTTCTTTCTGCTGGAGGTAAGCTTTTAGCTTGTCGGTGGAGAAACACACTTTGGAGGGCCGGACTTTGTGTGGGGCGCGATGGGCCCGCAGCCACGGGTTCTGGAGACATTCGGCTGCAGTGGGTCTTCCCCTACACATTTACACAACAACAAAGTAGGATAAGGATAAGAAATGCAATTATGCTTGTATTTTGCAAAAAAACCATTAATTCCGACACTAATAATCTTTCATACCATTTGCTTGAAGGATAGATAAATTGAGCACAATATAGATATTTCATATAACCAGTTACCAAGTCTGAAAGTAATGAATCACAAATACTCACAATTGTCAATAATTATTATTTCTGGGTAGTTTCAATTCTTTTAAAGGACTGTATTGGTCTGAAAATAAGGTTTTTTTTCCCCCCTGAAAAGAGGTTGGGGAAAAAAACCTTAACTTTGAAGTTTAATATTCAGCTCCTGGTGTTATGAATTCTGACAGCATCACATGGGTCTCAAAACAAGAATGAACATGCTGGATACAATCTGCAAACACCTGACTGAGGTGGACTAATATTAGGTTCTCGCATTGAACAGTCAGTTCAGGAGCACACCAGGAGGAGGAAAAGTCAGCGACACTTTGTTCTTATTAACAAGCCACAGTTTTAATGATGCTGTATCTTAAATGCTCTGGATGGCAGTGAGAATGATGCACTGGAGGGGCAGCAGGTGGAACTGGAGCATAACTGGAGAGAAACCAGTGAGGTAGGAGATCTGTGTGAGTAATAGTCCGAGGAGACTAAAGACCGCTGATGGTATTAAAAGTGTATGAAAGGAGAAAACATCTGACAAGTTTAAAAAAGTCACTGTGTGTGCGTGTGCTTGTCAGTGTTCCATGAAAGGTATATAAAAGTGTTTATAACGACTCTTTAATTCCATGTGTTTCTTATATGTCTTTTTTAAAATTATATAAAATACTATTCATGTTTTATGAAAACAAGATTTGGTCTGCAAAACCAAGTGAGTCTTGTCAAGGGCTCATGTTCGATTATTGTAAGTTGTATTGTTGAGTTATAATAAGGGTCATCTTACATTTGGACCAATATTGTATGTCATTTTATTCAAACTTAAGTACAACTTACACAATATGAGCTATTGTGCCACTCCAAAAATGATCTTACATGCATAAATTAAATCAAATGCAAATAAAGGTTTAAGCAACAAATTAGGCGACATTAGCAGCACTTCAACTTGAAGAAGAATTTCAGTAAACTCGTTGAGAGCATCACTCACCAGGATTTATTATTGAGGCTGCTCTTCATGAAGGTTAAGGCTCCTTCTGACAGACCAGGGTAACATTGTCCAAACTGGATCTTCCCTTTCTTGATGTTTCTGTCTTGTTCAAAGCCAAGCTCTGCTTGAAATGGACTGTCGGCACTCAACCTAGTGAGATGAGAAGGAAAAGGAAAAGAAAAGAAAATCCCACACATTTACTGTCTGCAATATAGGTAATATTAAATACACTCACAAACCCCAACATGTTATTCTTTTCAGAGGCTCAAATATCTCATCAGCTAATCACAGGTTTGCATACTTGTTACTAATGTGAGCTTAATGTTGTGGCAGGTGTGTGTACATCGCTGTGTACAACTCAGGTCTGTGTACATTGGGAAGCCACAAAATAACAACAACTTTTGGACAACTTTTGGATAACAACAACTCCTGCAAAGACATTGGCCACATATAATGTTTTAAGGACCTTGCAACTAGTCCAAATTAGTGTATACGGTGTATCTTTTGAAGCTTTAATAAAATTGCATTGTCCACACGATATGTTTGTGATATAGTATATACACGATTTTACAAATAGTATCACATGCCAGCAACAAACCCTTGTGAAACCTTTATCAAATGTAAATTTTTCTCTTTTCTTACATGATGAATGACAGGACTCCAACAGCCCAAATGTCGGTCTCGGGTCCAACACCCTGACCTTCCAGGATCTCCGGAGCTTTAGGAAGGACAATATAAACTGACAAAACAGACAGACACAGGATAATGTTTGTAAAGAGATGTGCTCTTGCATTAATGGTAATTTTCATTCACATGCAACATTTTCTCATTTATGAAAAATGTTCAAATGATAAAAAAAAAAAAAAAAGTAAATGATCAAAAACATAGACTTGGATTTGTTAGGTTATGGTAGTTGAGGTGGGTGAAGTTAGGCCAAGTTATTTCCATCCATCAATCCGTCCTCCCTGAAAGAATCTGTACCTTTGCTGCGGCAGTCTGTTGGAAGGCCACGACAGTCAAAGGTTTAGTACATTAGAAGGATCTACAGCAGTGCAAGCATTAAGATGTGACACACTTTAGTTTTCCGACAGATTAACCGAGAAACAAGTCTTTACCTTTGCTGTCTGACAGACCATGGATGTGCTCAATTTGCAGCGGCTGTCCGGGTGTAAAAGACTGAGCTGAACCCAAATCCACAATCTTCAGGCGGTTACAATCATCTACCAACATGTTGTCAGATTTCAGGTCCAGGTGGATAACACGGCGGCTGTGAAGGTAGTCGACTGCACCCAGAATCTGAACCAGCAACTCTGCCACATGGGTTTCAGCGTACAGATCCCTGAGGGACACAGACACACATGTATGTGGATGGACAGGTCTTCAGTCCAGCACAGTGTGAACACAGTGTGAATAGACAGTCACACTCACACACACACTCACATTCACACCTTCAGGAAATTTAGACTTGGAGAAAACTTGACCCAGGAAAATGTACATCAAAAGAATATTATGAGGGCTTCTTCACTATGAACACACTACGTATTAGCAGAAGTTTACATTTTCTGTTCTCAGTATTGTAAAGCAGTCATGGCTAAAGATCATGGTGATGATGGCTGGTCTTTCAGCCTTTGTTTACCTTGCAGCCAGACTGTAGAGCAGCTCTTTGCCAGGGCAGAGCTCCTCCACTAGCACAAGGTGGGAGGGGGTGATGTAGGCAGTGTGCAGGTCGACCAGGTGGGGGTGATGAAGCCTCTTCAGCAGCTGGTACTCCCGCAGCACCAGCTGCCTCTGCTCTGGCTGGTAAGGAGTGATCTTGGCTGCAAACACTTGGCTGGTTTCTACATTCCTACACAAGGTCACTATGCTGAATCGACCTCTGAAAACACAGAAAATCAGTGAGCGAGGAAGTTTTGGATTGCGTCACTAAACAGTCTGTGTTGTTAAGGTTCTGGTCAACTGTGAACTTGAATGTATTTGATTTTATGCGAAGTGGCGCAGAAAGCCAATTTCTTTTTAATAGGAACAAATAAATACAGGTTTAAATCAAATCAACGTGTTCATTAACAAATATTGACAGCAAAACAACAGAAAAAATAAACAGACCCACCTGTTGATCTCTGAGAGAAAGTTAAAGCACTTGTGTGTTCCTTGTTGTTCTGATCCAGTCACCTTTGAACCCAGTGACTCAGTCTGAATAAGAGGAATGTGAATATCTGTAAAACAAAACCAATACAGGATAAAACAGATTGTAACTCTTTGTGGTGTAGCCGTTGGTATTTGAGAATTAATTAATTAATTGTATAATTTTTTAAGTGTTGGAACAAGCAAGCAACAGCGTGTTTCTCGCCTTCGGGATGAGTGGATAAGACAACTGGAGCTGAAGCATCACTGAACGGTCCCGCTCCTGTCTTTGTGACGCAGCCCACCCTGAACACGTAAGAGGCTCCTCTGGGTAAGTCCTTCGCCACAAAGCAGCTCTCTGTCACTTCGTCTGACAGGACTGTCCAGTCCCCGCCTGAAGGGACACGAGACTCATGAGGTACATATTCTCTCCATTTTTATTCACGTTACAAACCATTAGGAAGAACAATGATTTCAGTGAGACATTTAAAAAAAATACTTGACTAAATGACAGACATAAGAAATCCAAATGTTATGCATACAGATAGTATATATCTATGCCCTCATAGATTTACTCCATAGCAGGAACTTTTAATGAACTTTAAACCCACCAATGATGCTCTAAAACCTATGTTTTGAAAACTATAGTTGAAGACTCACAGTAGGTCATGGACAGATCTTCTGATTGAGTAAAATTCCTAATAATTCTGTGAATTTATTTTTCCGACTTAAAATCAACCTAGAGTGTGTGTTTTCACAATGCTCAGATACCGCTGCCCACTTTTCACTGTCTTTCCTCCTGTCACCCCTTCACAATGGGAGTTCCCTTAAACTGAAGAAGAAAGAGTCCTGAATGTTCGCTTTATCAAAGTTGTTCAAAATAAAGACAGGTCTCAGTGTGTTGTGTTAAACAACTAAAGTTTAAAACCAAACTGTGTATTGTGATTTGTTGAATGCTCCCTTACATAGTGTTTTGTTTTTATCCCAGAGAGTCACCCTTTTTTTGGCGTTAAAGTTTGGAAAACACTTCAACTTAAGACATTTTTATTGATATCATGAAACTGATGATTTGTGAAGGCCTCCATTTTTTCCCCCAGTTTGTAATTCAGTAAAATATAGCTAACACATACAGATGCTAGGCAATAATCACGTACGTCAGTGATTCCCAACCGGGGGTACACGGACCCCTAGGGGTACGCGAGGGTATTGCAGGGGGTACGCAGAAAGATTATAAATTAGCCTACAGTATCCACACACAAAAAAAAAAATTATACTATATTATATTGTATTATATCATGAATTTTAGTAAGGCCATACGTTTATTTTCCATGAGTAGCAGTTCGTCCACAGTGATTGTAACACTACAATGCACATAACATGAAAAGACTATAAAGTGGCGCGCTTTAAAAAAAAAAAAAAAAAAGGTTCACGTTCTTGCTGCGGGCGCGCACGATTCGCGAAGCTAGCTAACTCTAGCTGCATACCGACTGTAAACATGGATGCATGGCTAGGCAGGAGTAAACGTCCAGCTACCACTACTGCTACCGTCGCCTCGGACGCAGCCACAGGGGAGCCCAGTGAAAAAAGGAATTATGAAAGACTTATGAAAGACAAGCAAGCGCAAGTGTCTCATTAAAAGGTATGTTTTTACACTCACAATAATTGTTTTATTTAAATGAGCAGTTGGATAGAAAGACAAAGGGTTAAATATAAGTACACATTAAGGCGAATAATCACACACGAGAGAGGGGGTACTTTTCACATGGAAACCAGCTCAAGGGGTACACTGGTCAAAAAAGGTTGGGAACCACTGACGTACGTAACACAAACCATCACTTTAACAATGAAACCATTTCTGTGTTGCCGTATCTGTGAACTCACCGTCTGTACAGTACTGCACACAGTAGGTGATGGGATCACTTGACTGAATTGGTTTCCACACCAGCAAGACTCCACCTCCATCCAACTGCATCACTTCAGGTTTGCTGGGACACACTGCCAGAAATAAATACAGAGACAAAGTAAAACAATGAAAAGTAAATCATTCTGGGAAATATGTCAGTATGATGTAAAAAAGGTACTATGTAGTTCAAAACAAAAAAAAAAGCTTTGTCACCTTTAGTCTTTTTGAAGGCGGGTATTTTGAAAGATGGCAGGAGTTTGGAGGTTTTCTTTTTGGTACTCTCAAGGCCTTTACTACGATGCCTCTCGGGAGGGACCGGAGATGACCCTTTCACGATCGGCCCTGTTATAAACACAAAACAGGTCCAATTTTTTTTTTTTTAATTCCCAAGACAATGCCAGACATATACTCATCACTGTACAACAATATAAAATGTTCATTTTATAATGACTTATTGTGTTGAAGGAATAAGTTAGCCATAGTTTACCTTTACTCACGTCCTCCTTACTGGAAGACCTAGAAAACAGTTTGGTCAGGCTCGAGGCTGACGCTCTCATTTTCTTCCTCAGAGACATAGTGGGTGTGTCCGGCTTCATGATCTCTCCTAACGTGGGTCCTAACTCTGCATCATCCAGCTGAGAGTAGGAATTGCTGGACCAGGATTGTCTGCGGAAGATATTCAACAGTCCAAGTTTGGGTGACTTTCCTGTTGGTGGCCGGATTTCGAGCGCAGGAGCGGATGCATGCCTCTGGAGGCCATAGCCCTCTTTCTTGTCTTTGGCCCTGGGAGGTCTCTCTGGAGCCTGCAGAGATGAGAGGCTGGGGCTGGGGCTTGGCACTGAAGACATCCCACGCTGACCTCTGCTGCTCGTTGATAAACTGGGATTGGAGCGAGTGCGATTACGTGGCGGTGCCTGGGGAAATGAGCTTCTAGGCTTTACCTCTTGAAATGCTCGTCGGGATCGTGAAATTAATGGCTCGCCCTGGTCATCATATCCTTCACTCTCTCCTGACCTGTATCCTCCTCCAAGATGACCATGACTCAGCTCTTCCGAGGAGCCGAGTCTACTTGACGACTCAGAACCACCGTGTTCTAAGACAAATGACTCAGACAGAGAGACCTGGGAGCCAGCAAAGAGATTTCCTTCTGTCTGCTCCTGATCCTGCCTGTAGCTCATCCTGTCTCGGGCAGACACATCTGAGGAAGCAGATGAAGTACTAAATGTGCGCTTCCCTTCAACCGGAGCCACTGAGCCTCTTCTTCTTGGGGCTTGCTTTAAGTTTGGGATGGTCAGAAATCTTCTCCCTGCCACTTCATCATCTGTATATTCCTCCTTCATACTCTGAGAAGCTTCTTCTTCGCTCAGCTTTTCACGATGCGGCGAGCTTGGAGAGCGACGCGAATACTCATCAAGAGACCTGCTCCTTCTGTGGGAGGGGGCATTGGCGTGGGCAAGGCTCACGCCACTGTCAAAGGAGCAAGCTTTCTGCATGGTCGGCTGAACGGATCCTCGTCTTTGTCCACGGTCTTTCTCCGTTTCATCCTCCACGTATTCAATAAGAGGCTCATTGAGGCGACCCGAAAAGCTCCTCCTGAATGGCTTACGCCCTCTCTCCTGCTTTTTGGCCTGGAATTTGTCCCGTAATGTCATGTGTCTGGCAGACATTGGTGACAGCTGATGAGAGGAGCTATAGAAAGTGCTTCGAATGACGCTCCCACGAGGGATGCGGCCTCCATCACTTCCTGAACCCTCATCTCCCTCAGAAAGGCAGAGTGAGGGACTGCTGTCCTTGCTGAACTTCCGTTCCCTTTGAGGCGTTTGTTGGAATGACACTTCTGATGATACAACTGACTGGCGGCTGATACTCCGCTCTAACACACTCCTCCTGCCAAGCAGCTCTGCATCCTCCTCCTCCTCCCCCAGTGTCAAATCGTCTTCATCGTCTCCGTCTCCATGGAGCTTGGCAAAAGGCTCAGGGATCTGTGCTCTTTCCATTAGAGGATCATAGTCTTCCTCTGTTTCCTCTTCCTCCTCAGTCTGGCTGTAGTGTTGGAAAAAGTCCCAAGAATCTGCTTCATCATACTCCGATGAGGAGCCACTGCTTGGCGAGGAGCTGCTGTGCTCCTGAGGCTCACGGGGAACCGTCACGGCAGTCTGTCTGAGAGGAGCATCGAGGAGCTCGGGAATGGGCCTCAGTGTCAACACTGAACCGATGCATGTCAAAGAACGCTGCACAGACAGATCAGAAGGAGAAAAAAAAAAACTATTGGTGAAATCATATTTTTAGGAATGGCGGCCTTTATAACTTTAAAGGATTTGTAGTAACAATTCTTCATTCTGGTATTACAGTAATCTCTCAAATGCATGTATTATTTACTCCAATGCTCAAGACTCAAACACTGTAAATGAGGATATTATACTGTTTGACTAGACGTTGTTGTCCTATTGTTTTTAAACCACATGTGCTTGTGCAGTTGGACAGCTAAAACAACGCAGAGGCTGAAAAAGACTCATGCATGGAAAACACAAATCTGTCTATAAAAAAAACGTACCTGCCATTTCCTCTTGGAGATGTACACTTTCAAACTCCTTGAATTGATTTCATCTGTATCCTCACCAGCATGTTCATCCTGATCACAGTCATCAAAGTTTGGTTAAAGAAAATGAGTGTGAATAGATTACATTTACAGCAAAGCTCCAATCAGACCTTTTCATCTCACCTGGAACCATTCATGACTCAGGCATTCAAAGGCAGATGGACGCCTCCTGGGTTCAGAAAAATAGGAGTTAGAAATGCGCACCCTTTTACAATGGACACTCAACCTGGAGTGCTGTGAAGTATTGTAAATATCAAGCAGAATAATTCAAAATAAAAATGCCTCCATACTCTGGATCTGACTGAAGGACCATACGCAGAAAATTGACAGCTTCAGGACTCCGGTACATGACATCAGAGGCATCCCAGTTGAGAGTCCCCTCCCCGACCCTGAGCAGTGTGCCCCGATCAGTCTCGCCCACAAAAGGGCATCGGCACACCAAACTATCAATTTAAGAATAAAGCAAGAGTTGGAAATCAAATGAAAAAAAAAAAGCAAACAAATATACCACATACATATTGATGTACATTATAGGCTTTGATACATACCACAAGTAAGCCACAACGCCCACAGCCCTGCCAGGAAGAACAAGAGAGGTTTAATATTACTTCCTGATTTACATTTAAGCATAATAATGACAAACCATTTTATCTATTAACAACTTGTAATCCCACAGAGTTAGGTCTTCAAATAATGCTTTTACTCAACAAGAAAAGAAATACTCGACAGTGTCATATCTACATTTCTAGTAGCTAGATCAGGAGTTAAACATACCAAATATCAGTGGCCACAGTTACGGGTTCCTGATGAACAATTTCCGGTGCAACAAACTCAGGTGTGCCAAACAAGCTGTACTGGTGTCTGGATGTGTCTATTTCCTGGCAGAAGCCAAAGTCACAGATCTTGATCTCATCTCTTGGTGGATACACCATTAGGAGGTTGTCAGGCTAATAGAAATAAAAAAAAAAGAGAATTTCATTAACTGAATATAATACACCACTGTCAAATAATGCCTTGGGAGCTGAACCAGAAATCTCACTTTAATATCCAGATGCAGGATGTTCAAGCTGTGAATATGGCCAACACCCTCAAGAATTTGCTGGATGTATGACTGAACCTGCAAAAAAAAAAAATAAAAAAAAAAATGTACCAACACTTAAACAATGAATCAGAAAAAGAAACTATGAGCTGGTACCTCTTTTTCTGAGACGGCTCCTCTGAGCATCAAATGGTCCACAAGTCCGTGGGAACAACAGCTGTACGTGATGTTAAAGAACTTACAGGAGGTTTGTTATGTAAAATGCCAGAGTAGCTCTCACAGTGAGAACAAGCAAGTCTGTATGCAGTAGCATGCAATGAGAGAGATACATTTCTGTGATTAACACCAATGTGCGTCTGGTGCAGAAGAAATCCAGCAGACAGGCCACTCTTGGGTGAGCGAGACGAGACAGCAGGTCTCTCTCCTGGAAGGCCCTGGTCCGAGTGTTGCTCCGCAGAGGCAAAAACTTGGCAGCAAAGACTTCTCCTGTCCTTCTGTGGATTACACGCTTCACAACTCCAAACGTTCCCCTAAAACAAAGAGCAATGATCTTAGAGCCGCATGAAAGATATGAAGTGCAGCTTCGACCTCGTCAGTATAAAGAAAGGGTTCACCTTCCAATTTCCTCGTGGATGTCATAGACAGAGAATAACTTCCTTCTTCTGCCCAGCTCCACCTCTCGCTCCTGACATTCCATTGGACCTGAAGAAAATCCATCAACATTGACAGAAAATTCTTTAATATAATATCACATGCACACCAATCAGACATTTCCTTTTTTTTTTTTTTTTCGCCACTGGGATGTTTTGCCTGTAAACAATTTTTTTTTCTCTAAATGAATTCATAAAAATCACCCCCAAAATTGTGCACATCGTTGTTTTCTAACCTTCCTCCACGGTCAGCTGGGCCTGGCACGAGGCATGGCCGGAGTCGTTGTAAGCAAAGCAGGTGTATACGCCACTGTCCTCCCCCTCGGGGCACATGATGGTCACTGAGCAGCGGGCACCATGTTGACCGATCTTCACGTTCTCGTTAGCTGTGAGCTCCTCACCGTCCTCCAATCGCAGAATGATATACTTTAATCACAAACTGTTTTTGGTTCACGGATCGATAAACTCTGGGACTATGACCTCTTAAAACAATGGGAGACAGATAACTACCACTTATGAAATTGGAATTTCAAAGAATGAAAGGGTACTCAGCAAATTTTAAAAGCAAGAGGAGACGAAGACTGAAAATTCTTAATTTTTGAGAAAATTATATATAAACACATGCAAAATTTGATATTACCAACAACTAGACAAAAACATCACTGTTGCAAACTGCCCGACTGCAAACAAGCAGAAATGAATCTCTCACCTTGTACCACTGTATTTTAGGAGTAGGTCTTCCTGTGATGATGGCCGTGAATGTACATGTCTGGCCAGGCTCAACATACAAATCCTCAGTGGCAACCTGGACAAATGGTGGAGCTGAAAAATAGGGTACAGAAAATAGCGATGAATCAAGAGTTGAATCTACGAGAAATGTCTTGCTCTTGGATAAATATAAGACATAAAGTACCGTCTGTAATTTCCTGCATTTGTTCTGAGATGTAGATCTCCTCCTCTTCCTCCTGGTAACACGGCAGCTGCTGGATGGCCTGATTTGCTAATGCAGCAGTGTGGACATCCACCTCAACTCTACATTCAAGGCACAGGACAAGAAAAGTTGATATGAAGCAAACATTACATAAATATTATTCACAACTCTCTAACCTTGAAACCCCAATAATAATATTGTATCACTAGGATCTAATTTCCCAAATTTTCTATTTGAAAGTAAACCCAATGAATTTAAGAAAAGAAAACACTGTCACAAACAAAAATAAAGAAAAAGAAGTCACCACATGAAAGTTTCACAAATCTTACTGTTCAGGATTTTCAGGAGTAAAAATCCTCGTGTCAACAGACGTAGCGCTAAAATCAGTCTGCAACCATTTATTCACAAGAGCGGTGGACCAGCCCTCTGAGTCAGCGTCTGTGAAACCCAAAACACAACAACGTCAGAGGACTGAAAGTAAGCACGTACTTCCAAATTGTAATGAATTATAGTGACGATAGTACATTGAAAAAGGAAATCTCAAAAGGTACTTTACCTCACAGTCCACCAACAGTACACATTATGTACGGTATCTCTTACCTGAGACCTGATGGGTTTGACCCCACTAGCCCACCACATCAACAAGACGTGGGCACAAGCCCACTCTTGCACAGACGCAAAGGGAACACTTGCCCAGCACATGACCATCTTGTGTTCGTTGGAGTGAAGAGTTAGCTGGTCATGCGTTGGCAGAAGGAGAAAGGGTAATGCTGAGTGGTTATGGGTTATCATGACAATGATGACTTACATGGAAGGATCCATGCGAGGAATCCCCTGCTTTAGGACGAGTATCAGAAGGATGGAAAAACATGTAGGTTATGGAAAATGGACATTAAAAAAACATGGTGTCAAAAAGTAATAATAATAATAATAATAATAATAATAATAATAATAAATAGTCCTGTGCAAAACTTACTGTTTTTCATAGAACATCAAAGGTAGGAATGATCTGGCCTGAATTACTTCCACTACTTAAACTTTTTGTAAGAAACAATTTGGAAAATCACTAGATACAACATGAAAATAACAGCTACTTGCAATTTACTTGCTTATTATTATCATTGACATTACTATTACTGTTTAGTAATAGTATACATGTATGGCACCTCTGGACTGGTTGTCATGAGTTTTGTATGATAACATGAGTCTCATGGAAATAAATGGAGTCTGTTTCAATCCATGCTCTCTTATGAAGATGAAAACATTGTAAAAACACACAAAAAAACATTATATACAATAAATGTATCAATGTCTTTTCAGAGAACAGGGTGGTATGGAGTTCAGGATGGTGTTCATGTTGAATGATAGCTACTATAGATTCCATTCATTATGGCATCAAGACATAGTCATGAATTGTTATGGTTATTTTTCCATGCAACTTTAATACGCTTTCATGTGTAAATTACATGCAAAGGATTAAATGAAGCTCTAGTGTTCATAGTTCATTAGGATAATATGTGAAGTGAGCCATAACATCGATTCAAGACCAAAATGTCAAGGTTGGTAGTATGGTTCAATATGATTACATTTAGGATAATTGTTGCTGAAATTATTGTTACAATTAAAAAAACATTTTTTGTTAAAAAGCTACACCGCTAATATTACAGTACAATTCTACAATTCTGTAGGTTAGTTGAACAACTTCAATGAAATGTGAGAAATGACATGAGGTACAGCTTTTGATGGGATCTATCATTTAATACAATTAATGACAGATGACATCCCTTAAAACTGTTATAAAGCTTTTTGTTTTTGTTAAATTCTTTTGAGTTATCATTCCATGTCATGGACCGGCAGCATGCACATTGTGCCATAATGTCTGGGAATCTGGCAGCAGTTGTGATGGTCACTGAAACTATTTATGACATGAGATTGAAGGAAGGGAAAATGTAAGTAAAGTCTTGACACAATGACAATTTTATAAAATGGATGAATGGGGAAACTGATCAAAATCGTTGCAGGTTTGTTGTTGGTCAAGTAAAGTGATATGACATGATGTTGATGGGATTTGAGGTGAGAACTGGACAATGGCATGTGCTTCGTCCCTTCACAAACACACATGAAGGAGTGAAATCCGTGTGTCGGCCACGTGAGAACCCCCCTATGGGTTCCCAATCAGTGTGCAGGATATTTACCTCAGCAGCTTTGATTGTCGTACCTTTAGGAGGCAAGTCCTGAGGCTGGTCACCCTCGATGTCAGTCGGTGGCACATAGACAGGACAAAGACCTGCCTTGCACTTAACGCAGCCAAGTTCATTCCAAAGCTAAAGGAAAAAAACCAAAATACTTCATTTTATATACCTTAAAGTTTATGATGTTAATTATTCTGGTTTTCTTGATGAATTGGACACGTAACAAATGTGAGTTTTATACCTCACACTCAT
The DNA here is from genome assembly GCF_963422515.1 of Blennius ocellaris. Lineage (NCBI taxonomy): Eukaryota > Metazoa > Chordata > Actinopteri > Blenniiformes > Blenniidae > Blennius > Blennius ocellaris. Next base: position 13,704,042 of record NC_137661.1, on the reverse strand, counting down.
ACTGTCCAATGTCTTCAACAGTTGCCCTCATGACTGTCAGAGACAAGATCCCACTGCGAGCGTCGTTCACAATAGAGTACTTCTGCTGATCAGTCAGCTCTCTGCTATCTTTTAGCCACCTGGAAAAGCCAAACAGGCACGCATTTAGTATGGATAGTGACAAAAACAGTCAACAGCTGCTGTGCCTCCATACCTGATTCTCGGTAACGGAGTGGTGAGCGTGGAGCAAACAAACTGGATATCCTCGCTTTCTATGAGACAAGCACTCTCCAGTCGACTCACGAACCTGGGTGGGGCTGCACGCGAGAAGAAACACGAAAAGTCAGATGTTGCTGTGCCATGTATTTAGAAAATGAGCAATAGTAGTTGGTAGAAATATCAACATTGATTTCCAGTACAATCAGTAGAGTCAGTGGTTATAAAGATGATAAATGGGTCAGTAGAATAGAAAAGCCTATTAAAGAGATAATCATAAAAACAAATGTAATACCAGTATGTAAGCACAGGTAAAGTGGCGCTACTGAGTAAAATAGTTTGTAGTAGTATTCGATAGATAAGGATTTGTAATAGCAGTGATGAAGTTGTACTGTAAGATGAATACAATGATAATAGTAGTAGTATCAATAAGAAGGCAAACCATTGAAATGTCCTGGATATGTGACACACGGATATTAATAATCAATGTAGTTCAATCAAAGCACCAACTCTAGTTAACTTACAAACACATTTCTTCATATAGCAACGCTGTTGTGCCCCAAACTCACCCTGCACCACCACCTTGGCCAGAGTACCAGCGCTTCCCATTGAGCTGGTCGCATAGCAGGCATACTGTCCAGAGTCCTCTGCAGAGAGGCTGTCCAGGATGAGGCTGCAGGTGCCGGACCGGTCGGCCGTTATGATGTGACGTGGGTCATCCTCCAAAGGAAGGCCATCTGAGTGACAGACGTCAGGAATTTAAACTGAGGACATTGTGGAGAAAACCAAACAATGCACATGTGCAAATGTGACCAGCCGATAAAACGTTTTACATTGAATTAACAGAGATTGGTTTAAAATTGCCCTCAAATGTCTTAGCTTTTTTAGAGGCAAGATAAAAAAGAAAATACAAAATAATATATACACACATGTACCAGTGAATTCATCTTAGACAAAATAGTAGTAAAAAAAAATTAATAAAGAGCATTTCTCTGGGAAGTCTAACAGCAATATTCTCACTCTTTATTCAAAGGAATCGCTTTCTTTCCCTAAATACCAGCTGGAAAAGGCTCCGGTCTCTTTGGTGCTAATTTGTATGAAGCAGGTTAAGAATGTGGAAGAATGAATGGATGAACAGTCATTATGATAAATATTTGTGTGTAAATTTCTAAAGGGCAAAATCAGCCCAGAAACTGAAACATTAAAGCTGACAAACAACAGTTAGGTTGAATAGCAACACAACAATAAACAACAGCAAAAAGAGTAAAGAAAAGCTTAAAAAAAATTCATTAAATTAAGATTAATTTCGCTCATTTATGTCTGAAACATAAACTTTTGCATAGTTGATCTTACTTCCATATTCAAGTTCATGAATAAAATACTCAGCAAATGTTCACAAACACTTCAAAAATTAAAAAGGGGAGCATTTTCAAGTTTTGTACAGGCTTTTTCAGCCTGTACATTCTAATTAAACATAATTTCCTCTTAATTCAACTCATCACAATGCATGTACTACATGCTCTGGTTAATATTTCACACCTTTCAGCCAGTTGATGACTGGTTTAGGAGATCCGGACACTTTGCAGGTCAGTTTAATGGTCTGTCCGGTCTTTGTGGTGCAGTCAGCCAACAGTAACTCAAACACTGGAGGACCTGTTGTCAGAGGAAAACATATCAAATCACATGGTGAAAACATTTAGCATTTCAACACAATCCATACAGTTTTTTTTTTTTTTTTAAACCATCCTGAGCATGTTTTGCTTTAATTAGAAGAATGAAGCACAAAGGCAAAATGATAGCAATGATAGATATTTGAGCACTAAAGTTTTAGATTCATGTTTACTTATTTCTCTTTCTTCCAATCATGCATAATGTGAGCAAAGCCAGTCTTACTGTTAGTGACCAGACTGGACCTCTGCTGGAGCTCCCTCAGATCCTTCAGCCAGGAGAGTTTCACCAGGGTGGAGTGGCCCTGCAGGGTGTACCTCCTTATGGAGCCCCTGTGCTCATGACACACCACCCAAGACTTCTCATCTCCTCCCAAATTCTCTTTTATTTCCACATCATTCAGCTGGACAGATTAAAAGACGTCGGGAGGATAACGTGAGTGAAGGAGGCCTGGAGAACCAGAGCTGGTTGAGTAATGATGAAATTACCTTCATCTTGTTCTTGAAGGTGTAGGTGTCTCGGATCATGCTGGTGTCTTTTTTCAACTTGCACAGCACAATGCAGTCCTTAAAGAGAAATACTTGTCGCTGATGCCCTCTAGGGGCTGTTTTGATTTCTGGAGATTCCTCCCACACCGTGAACACTCCCTGAAGTGAACAAACAAATCATGCAAAACGAGGACGTTTAGGTCTTCGAGGTTGTTTCGCTGGCATTTCCTATTTAGATTGTATTGTGAAATGCAATCATTTTATTTATTTATTTATTTATTTTTTTAAGTGATTATAATAAAAACAAGTCAGCCATCTTTGCTCACCTGCCTTACAGGCTCACCCAGGGCTGTCAGAGGAGCAGGGTAGTTCTCAATGAGGGACACCTGGTGCAGGTTCTCAGACCTCCAGGGCAGACAGGAAACTACAGAGAAGGCATCCTCCAACAGGTAACAGCTCTGCCCACTCTTAGCCTTGTTCTTGATCAACTCCTACCGATCACATAGTCAGTTTACATCTCAGGCAAACAAGAATCAACTATAATCTGTGCAACAGCAGCCCAGGCTGCACTGCTCTGCAACACACTATTGATTTGCAAGCAACATTAAATACTCTGCAAAATGTACTATTTTATGTGATTCACACATTTCATGTACCTCTCTCTCTCTCTGTCTCTCTCTCTCTAACTATTTTTAAAGTAAAACTTTATTCTGACCTTAAGTAAAGCCTGGTAGGTTTGAACTCTCTCTGCTGGCTGCTGAAGGAAAGTGAGAACATCCATGGCTGGAGCATCAGTCTTGTCAGGTTCAGCTAATTCCTGAAAAGTCATAAGAAGCAAAAACATTTTTTTTTTTTTTTTTAAATTAGACTGATATTGTACTCCTCAGAGCTGACCTTAAACATATATTTAAATGGTAGAGATAAAGTACTTTGAAATATTGCTGCACGGCCTTGTCGGTGGTGCAGGCCTCTGCTTGTGCTTGTCCCACCATGTAGTGAAGATATTTCTCAAAGTCTTCAGTATGTTTGATCAGATGCATGGCCACATCGTCGTCTGTGGCACACTCTCTCAGACCGGGAAGAATGGACCTGGAGACAAATATTAGAATGCAGCATTGGGCTTCACAATAAACACACACAAACTATGACTACTCTGAAGAGGGACAAGATTTATACAGGAAATGCATGATTATTATCTAATAAGTATAAGTTATTTGTGTGTGTGTGTGTGTGTGTGTGTGTGTGTGTGTGTGTGTGTGTGTGTGTGTGTGTGTGTGTGTGTGTGTGTGTGTGTGTGTGTGTGTGTGTGTGTGTGTGTGTGTGTGTGTGTGTGTGTGTGTGTGTGTGTGTGCGCGCGCGCGCGTGTGATTATTACCGCTCATGTAAAAAGACTATGTCCTTGACATTCCTGAAAATGACTTCTTTCTGATTGAGGATGTTTATGGGGACGTTACGGCTGGATTCCATTTGATTTAATTGTTGAGAAACAAATGTCTTCATCTCTTTCACAAACTCCTCTTCTCCAGCAATCAGGCCTTGGACTAGTTGACTAAATATAGAGGAAAATACAAAGCAAGACCAGATGAAAAACATCAGAATTTATGTTGTTGGTTCACATTTAGCATTTATAATTACAAACCAAAACATCTGTATCACAACAAAAGCATAGTATATTTAGATTTTTTTTTTCCATTCAGTATAATTATCACCCTGACATACAAATACGATCATCACCAATTCATAACCACCTACCTCACTTATTATCTAACCCATCAGTATGAAAAAGCATGATAACAGACCTCAGCGCTCTCCTGTACTCTTCTCCTGTTGACCCAATCCCATCAAGATCCTCTTGAGGTGCTCTCAGTTGGGTGAAGGTCTCCTGTTGAAAATAATAGTCATGCAGTTTCATTCCAACCTGTGACCTTTCTTTCTTTTTTAAGCTCTGTTGAAACAGATTTACAGTACAATGCTATTTTACTATTTGTGGCGCCTCGTTGAGCCAATCAGAACAAAAAATATGCTTTGTAACTGTTTTCACCTCTGGCAAAAATGATGAAAAACTAACTCGTGCAAATTCAGTAATTCAAACTGTGTTATTGTTTTCATAAAAGTAATCCTATCTGGCAAGTTAGTGTCAGTGGAAGTTGGGTTTTTGTAGCACTACGTTTTATAGTTAAACCCAAAACTGAAGTTTTCTTCGGACCGTCTTACCTTCCTCTTCTTCTCCAGGTAGGCCGGACACAACCATCCCTGTCTGGCAGGATTGGTCTTGGTGGGTTTGGTCCTCACAAGCCATCTGTCAGGATGAACAGAGTCCAGGACCTCCACAAACTGGCCCTCCTTCAGAACAAAACTGTCCTTGTTTCCACTGTCAGGACTGCAGTCTGCTCTTGCCACGTACATTTCAAATGTCTGAGCGAGGAAAGCAGGAAACACATCAGGACCTTTGTGGCTTCCACAATAACTTTGTAATGTAGTGAGTTCTTTTGATCATACTGGTGTTCACAATCCCCATACAAGAATAATAACACATCACATACAGAAACATGGAATATGGATGTAAATATACCTCCTGCCTGTCTTCCTCTCCCTCTGATTCTGATGCAGATACGGTGCTTGTTAAAGGTGTGTGGCCGCGATGGTGCTTTGGGGATGGCGTCCTCAGTTTACTATCATGAGCCCCTACAAATCACAGTAAAAGGCAGGTATAGCTGCTTGGGGTTGTGAAAATGATTGTTGGTGAAATTATATGCAATTACAAACAAAATTAAGGGTTAGGGTTACATCACCGACCTTTCACTTTTAGTAGATTTGTAGACGGTTGTGAAGCAGCCATCTCTTCTTTATCATCCCTTGCAGTCGCTTGGTCCGATGGTTTCTGCATTTTCCTGTGACAAAATTCAAATGTTTCTCAATGAATATACTAGCAAAAAAAATCCAAACGAGCAATAACACGCGGAAAAAGTTCATGTTTTGTTTGTATTGTACGACCTTGGCATGACTTGCACCGTCTCAACAGGTTCCATAATATCTGGAGCTGTGTCATAGTCAGAGGGACTCGACACTGTGAAAAGTAGTGAGAAAAATGAAGAAAAAAAAAGTTTTTCATCATTGCAAATAGAATAATTACTGACCGTATTATTTTGACTTTAAATACTGAAGCACAACCATGTTACTCACTGGAGCTGGCTGCAATCAGTGACGATCGTCTTCTGTCATCGGGGCTAACCTGGGCGTCTTGCTCTGTCAAGTTGTAGGCTTCCCACAGAGAGACACTCACATTTTCTACATAGTTTTCGGCATCTCCAGCGGAGGAGGGCCCTGGTTCTTGGCTTTCAGAGTAGTTTTCAGTCTCAGGCTTTTGTGGCGCAAGCTGTAAAGGAGTTATGGCTGCAAGTGGTGGGTGCACAGGCTTCTGGGCTATAGGAGCCACCTGCAAATTCTCTACTACTGTTATGTTTCCATTGTAAGAGGTCACACCAAACTTATTCATCGCCTCACAGGTATAAATTCCACTGTCACTATTTACCAGGTTTTTGATAACGAGACTGCATTCTCCACTATCTGCAGTCTTGAAGCGGCATCGCTGGTCAATTGTAATTTCTTGGCCATTTTTCAGCCAGCGCACTTTGGTGGGGTTCCCCTCGACAACACACATCAGCGAGAGGGTACCAGAGAGCTCTGCACACTGGTTCTTAAACACTTGTTTAAAGACCGGCCGCATGTCTCTCCGGGTTTTGTAGCCTTTGAAAGCCGCCTGGATTTTAACTGCAGCCTGTTGCATCTGTGGTTCGTCTTCAAAGCTGATGTCAGTTTCTGGCAGAGTATCTTTGCCTGGCTGGGTGTCCTGGGGAAATGGCTCTGTTGAGGATCTCGCAGCTAAAGAGCCGGCAGGCCGGACACCATTATGGTCTGCTGGCATCTCAGACAAAGCCTCTGAAAAAGTTTCATCTTCAGAAATGTAGAGAAGAGGAATGTCCTGGGCCAATTTTGCTACTTGCTCTTCCTGTCTTCTCATTGGCTCTACAGCCAGTTTAATTTCACGATTCACTTCAGATTCTTGTCTCAGGGGTTTTACAGGCTGTTTAATTGGCTGTTTAGTTTCTTTTTCCGCATCTCTTGTAGGCTGTTGTAAGTTTTCAACAACCTTGTTGTCAGTTGTTACTGACTGGTTCACCTGTAATCTTGGCTTCTCGTCCTTCCTCACTGGCTGTATTCTTTGCTTTATCGGCTGCTCTTCAGTTGTTCTCACACTTCTTGTTGGAAGTTGTTCATCTTGATCTGTCTCTGTGTCCCTTGATACTTGTTTTTCAATTCCACCCTTTGCTTTAGTTTTTGTCCTCATGGGTGGTTTGGGAGGAACAAACTCTGGTTCGCTATCCACAGATTTTTCTGGTTGCGACACAGGCTGTTTGTCCTGTTTCGGAGTTTGTTCCAGGACATATTTCTCAGTTTCTCTCTCTGCGGACATTTGCTCACTCACGTATTCTCCAGATTTATGGTTCCCCTCAGAGCCATTCAAAGTAGTTTTAAACACCTTGGCAATGATCTCTTCACTTTCTTTTGAAATGCACTTGACTAGTTGCTTCCCCTCTGCAGCCTTTCCTTTGGATCGCATTGGCGGTTTCATAACCTCCTCGACTCCTTCACCTTCACATCCTCTTGTTTTCACATCTTGTTCAGTTGTTTCTTTCCTGATCATCTTTTCCGATGGTTTCAAGCGGTGTTTTTCATCGTCATTGTTCTTCCGTTGTTCTGACCCTGGCAGTTCCACCTTCTTTTCAATTTCACCCACTTTCTGTGAAGGCTTTCCTGGTTGTTTTGAACGACGCTCAATTTCTTTTTCCTTTTGTGTCTGAAGCTCAACTACAGGCTTACTTAAATCCTTATCTGGCTGACTCACTCTATTGTCAACTTTTACTAATTCTTCAACTTTGTGTCCTGGTTTTCTTATTTCCAGTGCGATAGTCTCTGCTTCTGAAGGCTTTTCTGGCTCTTTTACTTTCTTATTGCTCTGATAATCATACTCTGGTGGTCCTGCTGGCTTATCAGCTTCCTTGTGCACCTCACTGAACCAGTCTTCTTTTTGTACCTTTATTGAAACATTCAAGTCTTTGTCCACAGATCTGGCAGGTGGGACATCCTTTTGTGTTTCATTATTCTCTCTGAGCACAGGTGTCTTTTTGTCCAAAGCTGTCTCTCCATCACTGTCTGAAACTGTAATGGATGCTTTTCTTGTTCTCTTTTTGGGCTCGGGGGGCACCGGTTTGGTCTCTGAGTGATCAAGAATTTCTTTGTCTGGAGTAGGAGATCGTTTGGAAATGGTGCCTTTTCCTCGTGGCATTACTGATGGAGGTTCTGCCTTGGGCAGAGATGGTTGTGGTGCTTTAAGAGGGCGAATGAAGAATTCATTAACATTAATGAAGTATTTATTTTGTGTTACCTTTTGAATCAAGTGGCCCATACCTTTTATTTGAACAGTTGCAGTGGTCTCTGCACTTCCTGCCTGACAAGCGTAGCGACCGCTGTCCTCAGGCGTGAGCCCCTTGATGTTGAGCTGATGGAGGTAGCCATCATGCTTCATCTCATATTTCCCACTGGCTCTCAGTGGTAACTCGTTCCTCTTCCATTGTACAGACATCCCTGTCTTGGACAGCTCACAGTATATGGAGGCTGTAGCTCCTGCCTCAAACTCCATATTTTTTAATACTTTGACGAAGAATGGAGTGAGCTCTAGGTGAAATGGGATACAGCACACAATTATTCAATATGAGAAAAATGCATTTTCACAATTTGGGTTTTGCCTAAGTAAGACACTTGGCTCCCAAAGCACTTCACACAGAAGTTAAGAGATGGAATGACAAAATACTGCCCTCATGAATACCGACTACCTCCAAGTACTCACCTTGCACCGTTACAGTTGCAGTGGACTCTACACTTCCTGCTTGACATGTGTAGCTGCCACTGTCTTCAGTTTTGAGCTCTTTAATAAACAGGTGATGGAAGCAGCCATCCTGTTTTATATCATACTTTGTATTCGCCCTCAGCGACTGCTTGTTCTTCTTCCACTGTACCAGCACTCCAGGCTTAGCCAGCTCACAGTACAGGGAGGCTGTGCATCCCTCCTTAGCCTCAACATTTTGTAAACTTTGCTTGAAAAATGGTGGTGGCTCTAAGAAAAAAGTAAAAAAAAATGATTTGTTATTTCACTTGTCCTGTTGGCTAAAATTGAACATTTGAGTTCCAACTTTTGTAAATACATTTAAACATTTTCAGGTACTCACAGGAAACCTAAGCAAGGTTTATTATGTCAACATTTGCATACGTTAATAAAACTCAGTTTTAAAACTGCAGATGCCGCACTGCAGTTATGCGGACGTTGTATTGGTCCGTTGTGGTGAAGAAGGAGCTGAGCCAAAAAGCGAAGCTATCGATTTACCGGTCGATCTTCATTCCTACCCTCACCTATGGTCATGAACTATGGGTCATGACTGAAAGAACGAGATCCCGGATACAAGCGGCTGAAATGAGCTTCCTCCGTAGGGTGGCTGGGCGTACCCTTAGTGATAAGGTGAGGAGCTCAGTCACCAGGGAGGAGCTCGGAGTAGAGCCGCTGCTCCTCCACATCGAGAGGAGCCAGCTGAGGTGGCTCGGGCATCTATTTCGGATGCCCCCCGGACGCCTCCCTCGGCAGGTGTTCCGGGCATGTCCCTCCGGTAGGAGGCCTCGGGGCAGACCCAGGACACGCTGGAGGGACTATGTCTCTCGGCTGGCCTGGGAACGCCTTGGGGTGCCACCGGAAGAGCTGGAGGAAGTGTCTGGGGCGAGGGAAGTCTGGGCAACTCTGCTCAGACTGCTGCCTCCGCGACCCGGCCCCGGATAAGCGGCAGAAAATGGATGGATGGATGGATTTTAAAACTTCAAAACACAAACCTTTCACTGTCACTGTTCCAGTCGTCTGTACACTTCCAGCGTGACACGAGTAGCTGCCACAGTCTTCAAGTTTGAGATCCTGAATGTGGAGCTGGACAATGCAGCCGTCCTGCTTCATCTCATACTTCTTACTGGCTCTCAGTGGCAGTCTGTTTTTCTTCCACTGGACTGACACCCCAGGTTTGGACAGCTCACAGAGCAGAGAAGTTACACCTCCTTCTTCAGTGTCCACATTTTGTAATTCCTTCTTGAAGAATGGTGGGAGCTCTACCAAACAAAACCATAGGTAAATCATTATTAAAAAATCATAGATATTGACCAAAATCAGACTGCTAGATACAATTAATACATCTGTTAGACTAGTCTGCATTGAGTTTACACATTGAGTATGAATAACAATTGCCTGGTCAAATAAATTAGCTCAAGAAACCTCATACAAGTAATGACTACAGTATTTTTATTTTTTCATCACTGAGAACACTAACGTTTTAAAGTTAGCCATACATTTGTTTTAAACCCGTTTACCAGTTTACTGACCTTTCACTGATACAGTTGCTGTGGTCTCTTTGGCTCCTCCTTGACAGGAGTAACTGCCACTGTCCTCCATCTTAAGATCCTTGATATGGAGCTGGACGATGCAGCCGTCCTGCTTCATCTCATACTTCTTACTGGCTCTCAGTGGCAGTCTGTTTTTCTTCCACTGGACTGACACCCCAGGTTTGGACAGCTCACAGAGCAGAGAAGTTATACCTCCCTCTTCACTGTCCACATTTTGTAATTCTTTCTTGAAGAATGGTGGGAGCTCTAACAAACAATATCATAGGTATGAAATCCTTCATTCTGATGTAAATCACTATTAAAACCACTGATATAGACCATACCTAGACTGTTAAACACATTTTATGTTTCTGTTAGACTTGTCTACATGTTTACACATTAAATATGAATAGCAACTGCCTTGCCAAATAAAGAAGCTCATGAAACTTCATAGAAATAATGACGAGAGTGTTTTCTTTATTGCTAAGTACCCACTGACGTTTTGAAGTTAGCTATACATGTTTTTAAACACGTTTACCAGTTTACTGACCTTTCACTGATACAGTTGCTGTGGTGTCTTTGGCTCCTGCTTGGCAGGAGTAACTGCCACTGTCCTCCATCTTAAGATCCTTGATATGGAGCTGGACGATGCAGCCGTCCTGTTTCATCTCATACTTCTTACTGGCTCTCAGTGGCAGTCTGTTTTTCTTCCACTGGACTGACACCCCAGGTTTGGACAGCTCACAGAGCAGAGAAGTTACACCTCCCTCTTCACTGTCCACATTTTGTAATTCCTTCTTGAAGAATGGTGGGAGCTCTACCAAACAATATCAGAGGTAAGTCGCTATTAAAATCACAGATATTGACCAAAACCAGACTGCTAAATACTTTTAATACATCTGTTAGACTCGTCTACATTGAGTTTACACATTGAGTATGAATAACAACTGCCTTGTCAAATAAATTAGCTCAAGAAACCTCATACAAATAATGACTACAGACTAATGACTTTCTTTTTTAATCACTGAGAACCCACTGACGTTTTGAAGTTAGGCATACATTTTGTTTTAAACCTGTTTACCAGTTTACTGACCTTTCACTGATACAGTTGCTGTGGTCTCTTCGGCTCCTGCTTGACAGGAGTAACTGCCACTGTCCTCCATCTTAAGATCCTTGATATGGAGCTGGACGATGCAGCCGTCCTGCTTCATCTCATACTTCTTACTGGCTCTCAGTGGCAGTCTGTTTTTCTTCCACTGAACTGTCACCCCAGGTTTGGACAGCTCACAGAGCAGAGAAGTTACACCTCCTTCTTCACTGTCCACATTTTGTAATTCCTTCTCGAAGAATGGTGGGAGCGCTACCAAACAATATCATACAGAGTAGGTAAGAAAAGGTTAAAAAAAAAAAATTGTCCTGATTTAAATCATAGTTAAAAATCATTAATATAGACCAAAACTAGACTTTTGAATCCATTTATATGAATAAAGAATCTCAGGAAACTTTGTATAAATAATGACTACAGTGTTATTTCTCTCACCGAGTATACACTCATGTTTCGAAGTTAGCCAATAGACATACATTAGTTTTTTTTTTAAACCTGTTTACCAGTTTACTGACCTTTCACTGATACAGTTGCTGTGGTCTCTTCGGCTCCTGCTTGACAGGAGTAACTGCCACTGTCCTCCACCTTAAGATCCTTGATGTGGAGCTGGACGATGCAGCCGTCCTGCTTCATGTCATACTTATTGTTTGCTCTCAGTGGAAGTCTGTTCCTCTTCCACTGGATGAATACCCCAGGTTTGGATAATTCACAGGACAAGGAAGCTGTCCCACCCTCCTCAGCCTCCACACTGGTTAAGTCTTTCTCAAAGAATGGACAGATTTCTGAAGAAAAGAAATGTCAAGATGTAGGTGCAATTATCATGTAAAATTGACAAAATCATCAGAATAGTACGAGCTTATTCCCCAGCAGTGATACTGAAATGATAATTATTCAGCTGGTCACACCTTTCACTGTCACGGTTGTAGAGGTCTCTGCAGCTCCTGCTTGACAGGAGTAGCTGCCACTGTCTTCAGGTTTGAGGTCCTTGACATGGAGCTGTATGACGCAGCCATCTTGCTTCATTTCATACTTCCTGTTGGCTCTCAGAGATAGTCTGTTTTTCTTCCACTGGACTGACACCCCAGGTTTGGACAGTTCACAGTACAATATGGCTCTTCCTCCCTCCTCTGCCTCAACACTCACTAAATCTTTTTGGAAGTATAGAAGAAGCTCTGCAAAACCAAAAAAAAATAAATTCAAGAGTATATGTTATTTTCTTGTCATTTAGAAAGGAGAGGAACAATTCAAGGATCATTTGAGACTATTCACACAATCAAGATGTACATACCTTTCACAGTCACAGTTGCAGAAGTCTCTGCCTCTCCAACTTGACATACGTAGCTGCCACTGTCCTCGGGTTGGAGATCCTTAATGTGCAACTGGATGATGCATCCATCCTGCTTCATCTCATACTTGGTACCTGGTCTCAGTGGCAGCCTGTTCTTTTTCCACTGTACTGATAGCCCAGGCTTAGACAGCTCACAGCACAGCGAGGCTGTGCCTCCCTCCTCAGCAGCCACACTTTCCAGGTCTCTCTTGAAGATCGGTAGCTCTGAATATATCAGTGAATAAATATTGAAAAAACAGAGGTGTCACTTTTAGTAGTAGAAATTGCTCTTGGCATATGGAGAGGCAGACATGCAGTATCATGACCCACAGTGTAGGATGTGAAATATCATAAACAGCATATCTAATACTAAAATGTTCCAACATTCTTTAAAGAGTGATTCAAATTATGTGTAGCATTGAAATGCATGCTGCAGTTACTACCAAAAGGACTGACCTATTACTGACAGCATTGCAGTGGTTTCTGCAGTCCCTGCATGGCATGAGTAGCTGCCTCTGTCCTCAGGTTTGAGGTCCTTAATATCCAGCTGAAAGAGGCAGCCATCTTGCTTCATTTCATACTTTCTGCCGGCTCTCAGTGGCAGCTTGTTCTTTTTCCATTGTACTGACAGTCCAGGCTTTGACAGCTCACAATACAGGGAGGCTGTCTCTCCCTCTTCAGCCTCTGTACTTTCTAAGTTTTCTGTGAAAAATGGTGGAAGCTCTGACGAACAAAACAATTTGAGGAGAAAACGGGTCGGTTATCTTGTGTAGAACGTCAGACATAATAATAAAGAGAGTAACGAGCTGAAGCAGGTTAAGATAATAAAAGGGAATTATTTGAAATAGTTTTTAAGGAAAAGGCTGATTTCCAAAATTCACAGATCTTTCACTGATACATGGAAGCTTTTGAAAATTCTACAACTTCATTCATGCAATACAAGAACAGTCATGATCATCTAATAAATGATTTGTTTTAAGTTCAGTTAGTATACCTATTATCTTTGAGAGACAAGACCATGAGGTGATGGAGGTCAAATACACCATACATGCACACACCTTTCACTGTTAGTTTTGCTGTGGTCTCTGCAGATCCTGCTTGACACATGTAGGTACCGCTGTCCTCAAGTTTGAGCTCTGTGATATGGAGCTGGAGCGAGCAGCCATCCTGCTCCATTTTATACTTGCTGCCAGCCTTCAGTAGTGTCTTGTCCTTCTTCCACTGCACTGAGACCCCAGGTTTAGACACCTCACAGCACAGAGAGGCGGTTCCTCCCTCATCTATCTTTGTGTTCTGTAATTTTGTTTTGAAAACTGCAGGGAGCTCTGGAGAACAAAAGAGAATGGACACAAATGAACACAAAATGTTAGAAATTATCATTTGATTATGAAGTTTCTGAATATTTGTTATTTGTTCTCTATGTTGTCATTGCATCCCTGGAAAATAGCAGATGTTGTGAGCCCACCTTTCACTACCACATTTGCTGTGGTTTTCTCATTTCCTGCTTGACATGTGTAGCTGCCGCTGTCTTCTGGTTTGAGCTCGTTGATGTGGAGCTTGTGGAGACAGCCCTCCTGTTTCACCTCATACTTCTTGCTGGCTCTCAGAGGTAGTCTGTTCTTCTTCCATTGAACTGTAACTCCAGGTTTGGATAATTCACAGTGAAGCGAGGTTGAACCTCCTTCCTCACCCTCCACACTTCTTAATTCTCTCTTGAAGACTGGCGGAAGCTCTGAGGAAAAGATTGGGAGGGGTGGGTGGATAAAATGTCTCTTAAATCAATTCATTTAAATAAAAGCCTCTCCTTCATGTATCCAGATTCCCGCACCTTTCACAGTAACGGCTGCAGAAGTCTCCGCACTCCCAGCTTGACATGAGTAGTTCCCACTATCCTCCGGTTTGAGGTCCTTGATGTGAAGCTGAAGGAAGCAGCCATCCTGTTTCATCTCGTATTTCCTGCTGGCTCTCAGCAACTGCCTGTTCTGCTTCCACTGAACTGGAACTCCAAGTTTTGACAGCTCACAATACAATGAGACTGAACCTCCTTCTTCAGCCTCCACACTCTGTAATTCCTCCTGGAAAAATGGAGGAAGCTCTGGGAAATTTAGAGGAAAGGAGTTAACAATATTTGGGATGATAAGAATTCGCTATTGTAAATTTCACCTAATGTAACTGTTTTTTTAATTATATCCGGTAGTTATTTTGTTAATTACCAGTCACAGTGAGTTTTGCACTGCTTTGCATATCCCCTGTGTCACAAGAGTATGTGCCAGTATCAAGAGGGTCCACATCGTGGATGAGCAGCAGGTTGATTTTTCCCTCCTTGCGCATTTCATATTTATTACCATTTTGGAGGGGAATATGGTTGCGTTTCCATGTAATAGGAGTTTTGAAGTCAGAGATGGTGCAACACAAAGTAGCCGTCTCTCCTTCCACGACTGCAGTGTCTTTAGGTTTTTCCTCAAATAAAACTAGAAATTGAAAAGAAAAGTCCTGCTTGAGCGTATTTCACGTAGGAGGAGAAAGCTATTTTAGGAAACAGAATTCCATGCACGGCATACATCCCTTATGTGTCTGCTCACCTTTGGGCTTCGGAAGAACTAGCAGACTTGCAGACGTCCTGTCCTCGCCAACCACAAATGCCACGGTGCCCGTCTCGTCAGGAGTTGTCATGGTGAGCACCAGCCGGTGCTGACGGCCACTGCACGTCATCTGGTTCATCTCGTTCTTCTGCAGAGGACTAGCACCAAGCCACCAAACCCCCTCGCTTACGTCGGCATGGCTCAGCTCACAGACAAACACTGCGTCCTCGCCTGCTGTCACCGTTATGTCTTGCAGCCCTTTGACAATCCTAACACGCTCTGTCAATTCCAAAGGAAACAGATAGTGCTGGAGTTTTAGAGTTGGTTTTGGTGTATACACAGAGGGAGAATGCTCAGATTTGTATCTATTGCATCTATTCTGATTAGTTACAACATTTAGCAATGAAAAGTAAATAACGTTCTATGGCAAAATCCACCTACCCTTAATAATAAGCTTGGCGGTGGTCTTTTTGCCCCTCGTAATACAGCAATACTCTCCCGCATCATCCAAAAGTAATTTTTTGATCTCCAGAGTGTGTGTGGGGCCTTGTTTCTTTACAATATAACGGCCTCCTTCTGGCACCGTAGTATAACCCTTCTTCCACGTGACAGGGACATTTGCACTGGAAACTTCACAGGTGAACAGCACAGATTTCCCCTCTATTATCACTTGGTTCTCCAACTCCTTTTCAAAGAATACAGATGCTGCAGCTGGATGCAAAGAAAAGAGGCATTATGTTAACAGAGCTCAAGTTTTAAGCCATATATATCCAATAACAGAAACACTGGGATCACTAAGAGAAATACTACACTTGTCATTACTGAAACCAAGCAGGCTTTGGCAAGTGCAATTGCAGTTTAATCCACAAATAAAATTAATGTGAATCAGTTTTTGTTTTTTAATCATACCAAGTATGAGTAAGTAAGAGCAAATACGTTTTCCAAATACCTCTGACGTTGACTTCGGCTGTTGTCTTCTGTTCTCCGAAGACGCAGCTGTACTCTCCAACATCCTCAGGCTGGATATTTTTGACGGTCATCTCAGCCACATTGCCTTTCAGAGTCATGCGATACCTCGGTCCGGGACAGAGCTGATCGTCCCCCTTCCACCACTGCACAGGGACCCCGGCCTTGGACAGTTCACAACGCAGGGACACGCTGCCTCCTTCTGGGGCCTCCTGGTTCTTCAGACCCACTTGGAAAGTTAGTGGAATAGCTGTAAATGTATTCGACAGAACATCAGACTTCCTCTTAATACAGACTTTACTGTGTGATTTTTTTTTTTTAACTACTACATTTAGTTTTTAATTCATGATGTATTAAAAGGTTAATATATAAAGCAAAAAGCCAGCCTTTAACTTGGTTAATTCAAGGAATAAAACATTTTTATTTAAACCATGAAAATGAATAATGATGTAGTGTCTCTCTAAGTTCATGAAGACACAACGGACTTCATGACCTTAATACTTGCCTGACGACAAATATAAATTAATTTCCTGAGACTATAAATATTAAAAAAGCAAAATAAAAAAGCAAAAGCTCAACAGCGTGTTTGCATTAGCAGGCTTCCCTTACGTGTAACTGTGACATTGGCTGAGGTCTTGACATCTCCGAAGAGACAACTGTAAAGTCCGCTGTCCTCCAGTTGTGCATTTTTAATAGTAAGCTCCATGATGTTGTTTCGACTTTTTATTTGATACTTGAAATCATTCTTCAATAGCTCTTCTCCTTTCCTCCATTGCACAGCAAGGCCGGGCTTAGACAGCTCGCAGCTCAATGATATGCTGTTTTCCTCCTCTATCTGCTGGTGTTTTAACTTTGTCTTGAATGTGACGGGTGGAGCTGCAAGGTGAGTGACCAAAGTGTTATTTTCTACTGTTTCCTTTTACTTTATTTCATTGTTTTATGATCCTTTTTTTTTTGTAATTATTATTTATTAGTTAAAGATTCCAGATTAAGGAAGACAGTTCAGATATTTGTCATTCCTGTTTTCCATGCAACAATAATTTACCTTTGACTGTGAGCTCAGCAGTGGATTGGCTGTCTTTGGTTTTGCAGGTGTACTTCCCTGCATCACTCTCCTCCACGTTGTTGATGATGAGTTTGGTGAGATGTCCCTCCTGCTTCATCTCATATTTGTATCCTGGCTTCAGGATGACTCTGCCTTTCCTCCAGTCCACTGGAGCTCCAGGTTTGGAGAGCTCACAGCAGAATGCCCCACTGTCACCTTCCTTTATTTCCAAATTGTCAATTTCTTTTGTGAATGTTATAGGAAGTTCTGGGGGGGAAACAAACAAAACAACAAGTAATTTGAACTTGCAAAGCAGCTTTTGTCCGCACCATGTTTTTACATTACATTTTAAAAGCACGTGCTTTGTTTATTTGGATCCTAACATTGAGGTTTCCCTTCATGTTGAGAATAAAACATACCTCTTACTTTGATGTCTGCCAAAGTTTCAACAGTCCCAACAAAACAGCTGTACTCTCCTGCGTCTGCCATGCTTAAATCTCTGATCAGCATCTCGGCCACCCGGCCCTCTTGCTTTATTTGATATTTCTCTCCCTCCTTCAGGAGTTGAGCATCTTTCCTCCACTCCACTGGGACTCCAGACTTGGAAAGCTCGCAGCGTAACGTCACGTAGCCCTCCTCCACAGCTTCCTGGTTTTTCAGCTTCTGCTTGAAAGTCACTGGGATCGCTGTGGAGTGACAGCCAGAGTCATTGCTAAAGGCCGTCCGTGTCGAATTAAAATCACAAGTCTTTCAACAACATGCAGCAAATTTCACCCGTAATGATGACGGTGGCAGTCGTTTTCATGTCGTCACAAACACAGGCGTATGAGCCACTGTCCTCGGGAAGGCTTTTCCTGATGAGCAGCTCCTGAGTGGAGCCACTCTGCTTCAACTGGTATTTCTCTCCATTGGTCAGCACTTTGTCCCCTTTCCTCCACTGCACTGCCACACCAGGTTTGGAGAGCTCACAGCTGAGTGTCACAACATTGCCCTCCTGAACCTGAATATTCTTTAGTTCCTGGAGGAATTTGATCGGCCGCTCTAGAAGAATTACAAAGCAAAAGCTTCAATCACCAAAAATGGTAGTGATTTTTTTTTTTTTTGCCTGCAATTGTGAATTTCTACTGCACATAAATGTTCTGTTTATCATTTTTGTTCATATGACTTCCACCTTTTCAGCATGTGTTTTCGTACACCTATGTATTTAGGGTAAAAAACTGAATACAGATTACTCACCATTCACTGTAATGGTAGCTGTCGTCCTCTGTCCTCCGCATACACAGCTATAATCTCCAGTGTCCTCCAAACTGAGGTCTGAAATCTTAATTTCTACCTGTAGGTCTTTTTTCCTCAGCTGGTATTTATCTCCATTCCTGAGCATCTCCCCTCCTCTCCTCCACTCCACCGATGGAGCGGGCTTGTCGAGTTCGCAGCGCAGAACCACACTGTTGCCCTCTGTTGCCTCTTGGTTAACCAGGGGTAGCTTGAAACTCGGTGGCAATTCTAATGGCATCCAAGAAGCAAGCCGAAAGTCAGAAAGAACACTGCAATTCACATTCCCACAATTATGAGCGATCAGTTTTATGGTACAGCTTCAGAAGGGGTAAAATATGTTGATGTAAATGATCCATCCACAAATAAATGGGAAATTATGCAGGCAATGGCCTACTAC
Organism: Blennius ocellaris; assembly: GCF_963422515.1. Lineage (NCBI taxonomy): Eukaryota > Metazoa > Chordata > Actinopteri > Blenniiformes > Blenniidae > Blennius > Blennius ocellaris. The sequence continues at coordinate 13,685,521 of NC_137661.1, read as the reverse complement.
TATAGAACAACTAAAGAATGAATGTGGTGACGATAAGTGTCCAGTATGTCATGTAACATGTAATCCATGGATGTTACATGGAAGTTGATTTAATGACATGAAAGATAATAATCATTTACCTCTATATTTCTAAGTGAATGTCTTAGTATCCACTTTTAATAGAATAAATGATTTTCCAAATCAACTTGCCACCCAAGTGGTGAGTTAATTATCAACTAGCTCGCGTGAAAAAGAAAAAAAAAAATCACAATTGATTAAAAACAAAATGTGTATATGAGATGTTAATATGACTTGCATGAAAAAACTAAAAGTTTGCACAAGTGCTGCTAAATGAAGGAGGCCTCTGGCCTGAATATTGCTCTGCATCTCCATATATTTTTTTTCCCAGTACTTGAAAACTAATGTACAGTACACACAAAGTACTGTAACATTAAACTGCAAATGGGGGAAAAAAAAGATTGATGACAAATTTAAAATGATTTCTGAAACTACTGAACCGACGACGTGATGGAGCTCACACAATGCGATTAACTGGGTCTATTTCATTTCTATTCACTAAATTGAGGCTGACCTCTTTGACGTCTGCGCTCAGAGGATGCTGTTGAATACATTGTAAATAAAAAAACAAAAAAACTTTAAAGGAGGTAAATGTACTTGAACGACCACACTCCACATGTTTTGAGAATGGCCATTTGCAAGTCGTGGTACTAGTTTGGTTTTACCTTCTACGGTGAGCTGAGCAGTTGATTGACAGTCTTTGGTCTTGCATATGTACTTCCCAGCATCATTTTCCTCCACGTTGTTGATGATCAGTTTAGTGAAGCGTCCTTCCTGCTTCATCTGATATTTCTCCCCAGGTTTTAGGACGACTCTGCCTTTCTTCCAGTCCACTGGAGCTCCTGGTTTGGAGAGCTCACAGGAGAAAATTCCATTTTCCCCTTCCTTCACCACCACGTGCTGGATCTCTCGTTTGAATGTGACAGGGGGAGCTTTTGAGGGTATAAAGGAAAACCGTTATTTAGTAGTCGTTGATGTAAAATCAAGTGTGTGCGCAAATCTTTCATTTCTTTTTTGCAATATCAATGAAAGTTGCTTTTCACCATAAAATGTCTTTCTTTGAAATCTCTTAAATTGTCAATATTGTTATGGGAATTAGTATTTCATACATTTCAATATGATGCACACTTGTATTTCAAATCTAATGGGCTCCATCATGATTACATTAATAGTTAAAAGTGTGCTATATAGCTAAAATAATTGAGACGTTAACCTTATCACTCAGTCATTGTGCATATGCAAAATGAAAATTATGTCGTGATAGGTGGCTGATCTAAAAATGGACTTAAAGGTTTAACCATCAAACTTACATTTTACTTTGATTTCAGCAGTGGTTTTCTCATCTCCTGTGATGCAGCTGTACTTCCCGGCATCCTCCTGTTGGATTTTGAATATGGTCATCTGTGCGACCTTTCCTTCAAGCTTCATCTGGTACTTTCCACGAGCTAGCTCCTCAGACAGCAGGTGACCGTCTTTTTGCCACTGAACTGGAACTCCTTTCTTTGACAGCTCACAATGTAATGTAAAGTTATTCCCTTCCTCGGCGTCCTGGCTCTTCAGGCTTGTTTGAAATGTGGCAGGAACAGCTGATGGAACAAGCACACGCTTTATGAACACATGGAAAACGCATGAAAAGAACCAGACTTTCAAGGAACTCGATTCATGCACTTCTATGTGGATCAGTCGATTGGAAAAAACCTAAAATTTGTACAAACAAACATACCAATAACTTTAACAGTTGCCTTTGTCTTCTGCTCTCTACATACACAGATGTAGACACCACTGTCCTCTGGTTCAGCGTCTTTGATGGTCAACTCCAGTAAAGAGCCTCTCTGCTTTATCTGGTACTTCTCTCCATTCTCCAGCTCTTCTCCACCAAGCCTCCACTCCACTGGGACACCAGCTTTTGAAATCTCACAGGACAGCGTGATGTTGTGTCCTTCCCCAACCTGAAGGTTCCGCAGCTTTTGCTTGAAGGTAACTGGGAGAGCTGGTTTACCAAGACAAAGCAGAAAGTGAGACGATCAAGCTGATGAAAGACAGTGCTTGAAGATGTGAGTACAAAACATCAGAACCCCGTTTGGTGCATGTATGTGGGGGGTGGTTTCCATCAAATTCATGAGATAATATGTTGCTAGCCAGTGAAAAGCCTTGATCAAGTAGTTTTACTCGGTTAATTGAATTTGCATGTCTCAAGTTCTGTGTTAGTGAACATAAACAAAACCCTTTATCATTATGAATATACTGTAAGTATGACGTTACCATTCACAGTCAGCGTAGCAGTGGTCTCGATGTTGCCACAGATGCATGTGTAGATATCGCTGTCCTCAAGCATCACATCAAAGATGCGCAATTCAATAAGCATGTCTCTCTGTCGAATTTGATATTTCTCTCCATTTCTGATGAGGACATCTCCACTTTTTGTCCACTCCATAGTGTGACCTGACTTGGACAGCTCGCAGCGTAAAGTTGCCGTGTTGCCCTCCTCAATCATTACATTTCTCAGCTTCTGCTTGAAGGTGACTGGTTGAGCTGGAGGATCATGTATGATCACAAGTTAGACAAATAACTATATGTAACTACAGATTCTTTGTTGGAACTGAATTTATCTTTAAAGTCGCTTGATGTAATGTCCTACCAGTGATTTTGACTGTGGCTGATGTCGTCTGATCCGCACACACACAGCTGTAGATCCCACTGTCCTCGGGCACAGGTTTCCATATCAGCAGCTCCAAAGTGGTCTCCCTTTTCCTTATCTGGAACTTGACTCCGTTCCTCAGTAGCTCATCTTCTCTCCTCCATTCCACTGGCACCCCAGATTTGGAAATTTCACACCGCAGTATGACGCTGCTGCCCTCTTCTGCTTGCATGTTCTTCAACTGTTGTATGAATGTAATAGGGATGGCTGGAAGACAAAGCAGATATAATGCAGCGAATAGATCACCATGATTAGTCTGGTGACGATGTGAAATCATACATTGTCACTGGAATGAAAGATCTATATGGTTTCATTTAATTTTATTGACTCAAAAATGTCAAAACATAGTCACACGTTGCAATTTCTTTTACAGTTTAGTTTAATGTAATTAATTTTACATGGATTACTGTGATATAATAAACTCAACATCCATATTTACAGAAACGTTATACAGTTTATGATTTAGTATTTTATCCAATTGAGCACAAGTTTGTTCAAAAGAAAAATCTTTTGTACTCCAAGAGGTTACAGCCGATGTGAAGAATACAATTCTTTCTCCAATAGTTTTGTTCCAAACATTTGTGCAAAATATTTACCATGAATTTTGAGGCTTGCTGATGTATGGTGGTCCCTGCACTGGCAAGTATATGTTCCCGAGTCCTCAGGCTTCAGGGCTTTGATGGTGAGAGTGTTGATTGTCTTCCTCTGTTTCATCACATACTTGTCTCCGGGCCGGATACTCTCAAAACCTCTCCTCCAGTGGTACTGGACCCCGGGGAGAGAGTACTCACAGATGAGGGTGACAGCTTCTCCCTCTTTGGCCTCTAAGTTCTTCAGAAGCTGAGTAAACTCTGCAGGGATGGCTAAAAGAAATGGCAAAAAGGGAAATGATTGCTCAGTTTATTCCTTTAATTTAATCTGTAACAACAACTTTTAGTTTAATTTATGTTCACAGAACTGTCAGATTGAGAAGAAAACCTTTTGCAAAGGAGCGTCTTTATTTCTCAGGTAGTCAATAAATACTTTTATCATACTTAGAACAAGTCTTTACATTTCAAGAAAAACAAAGAAATGATAACTTGACTGCAGTATGTGCAGAATTACCCAGACGTAACTTATTTCACAGTCAACCTGGCCGCCTTCAAAGAAGTGAACATACAAACACTAAGTAGAGATGCAAGACTACAGTTACAGAAAAGCCACGAGTCTAAATGTAATCTCTGCTAAAACTTGAATAAACCTTCATACAATGTCAGTTCGGGCTCAGGGTTATAGGAAAGGACAGGGTCTTGTTTTGTATTGAGGTCCACCTATTGGTGACTTTCCACTTTTTCCTTCTTATACTTCTGTTCATACCTTTGACGGTGACGACAGCCCTGGTTGTAACAGACCCAGCGCTGCACTCGTACACGCCTGCATCACTGCTGCTGACCTCCCGAATGGTCAACCGAGCTTCACAGCCTGAACGGCTGGCGAAATATCTTGAGGAGTTCCACATTAGGCAACCGTCTTTGTACCACAGGATGTGGCATGGCTTGGAAGTCATGCAAGATAAAACCAAACCACCTCCTTCAATGGCCTCACAGTCGGCCAGGGTCTTAATAATGGTGGGACGCCTCTCTGATGACAGGGAGCAATGACACCGAATCAATAATCAATGAAGAAGTGAGAGGAGGATCTACATTCTTCACATGAAGATCAAACACCTCACCTCTGACCAACAGTGAGGCATAGGATCTTTTATCTCCTGCTGAAAATGAAATGGTGCCAGTGTCTTTTCGGGCAAGCTGTCGAAATGTGAGGGTGTGATATCCTCCTGCAACCATCTGGATCTCATTCAGCTCATTGGTATAAAGGAGAGTCTCATCCAAATACCACTTGACCCCCATGTAGTCGCTGGGACAAATCCGACACCTGAACGTGACTGTGTCACTCTCGAGACACTCAACATCTTCTAATTCATCCAGGATCAACACCTTTTGATCTAAAAGAAAAGAGGATGTTAAAAAAACAAAAAAAAACCCATACAAAATGTTCACTCATGCATTCGTTTAGAGTTCAAATAGAGAAAACATTTAATCAGTTTGACCATTTATTGTGTTGATTTACTTCATGTGTACGTCGAACATAAGTTTTTGGAATTTAATTGAACTCCTAAAAACTACCGTGAGGCAACACTCCACACTCGCCACACAATGAGCTCACCCTGCACGGTCAGCTGTGCGTGGCTCTGCATGGTACCAACGTCACACGTATAAATATCGGTATCCGATTTCTCCAGGCCAGCGATTGTTAGGGACAACACCACGCCCTTCTGTCTGATGACATACTTCCTACCAGACCTCAGCTCCACCATGCCCTTCAACCAGGTCACGCGCTTGGCCGGCCGCCTGGTCTCACATTCAAGGGTCACTTTACCCTTTTCCTCTGCACGAGTCTCCCTCAGCTCTCTGGCAAATGTGTGCTGGAGTTCTGGAAAAACATAGCAAAATGAGAAGCTGAGAAGTTGCTTTATTTTTTCCACTGCTAAATATAAAGATTGAAATAAATGAACAGAAATGTATTCTGTTTGTTTCAGTTCAGTTTTTTTTTTTACATTTCCGTCAGTGACCTGTCTAAAGGTGTGTGATTTAGGTCGTCATCAGACCAGATGTATTTCAGCACAACAGGCTTTAACGCACTTTGTCATGGGTATTGCTTTTCAACGATTTGGATGTATGAATCAGCATGAAGTATAATCAGTGTATGCATAGTATGTAAAGCATATTTAGGCCACAACCTTTACTGTGTTCTACTTTGTCCAGTTTAGGATTGCAGGCAGCTTGAGCTGGTCCCTCCTGACTATACACAGAAGGAGGTACAGCCTAAGCTGCCATCACATGACAAACAGAAACAACCTGTATACATTTGCACCTCTAATGAGTTTACAGATATCAGTTCGCATATTATAATTTTTTTTTTAATGTGGCTGAAAATCATACTAACCAGAAACTATGGCTGCTCAGGAAGAATATACAAACTCCCCACAGAAAGGCGTCTTAGCCCAGAATGAGATTTAACCCCTTGTCAGTTTAGCCAGAGGATGTATTTTTCAAGTTTGTGGTTGGCCACACATCAGCTGTATTTTTGCTCACATACTACAGGATTATGAAACCTTTGAATGAAATCTACCTCGGATCTCCAATTTGGCACGGGAGGCAACACCGTCGGCCTCACAGCAGTACTCTCCAGAGTCTCTGATGGTGGTATTCTTTATCACCAGTCGTGCCAGATGCTTCTCCACACTCATCTCGTACTTAGGGCTCGACCTGATCACATGCCCATTTTTCAGCCAACGGATGGTGACCTCTGGTTTGGTGATTTCACAGCTCAGCTCTGCATCTTCTCCAGGCACTGCCTTGACATTCAACAGCTCCCTGAAAATGTGCACTGGCCTCTCTAGATTAAGGGAAATACACAAAGACAATCCCCATTTACTTATGTTCATACCCAACAACTTAAAACAACATTCTCATAACATGCAATAGTTTGTTTTTTGTTTTTTTTACCTTGAACAAAGAGCATGGTTCTGCAACTTAGGTCATTAATTGTGAAGACGACATCTCCAGCATCAGTGAGCATGGCATCTTTAATGGCCAGCTTATACTTGCGACCATTGTTGATGACTTGAATGCGATTGTCCGTCACAACCACCTGGCCATTTATTGTCCAAGAAGGGTCACCGTCGAGATTGTGAGAGAGTTGACACTCAAAAGTACAGTTTTCACCCTCCACAATAGAGGTTGTCCTCATGCGGTGCATGATGGTAATGTGTAAGTCTGAAAGTGAATATATATTTTAGCTCCCACAATATAAAAGCAGAACATTTATTTGTGTTTTTTTGTTTGTTTTTATTTAAAACATTACAAAACGCTTGCATTTCAAAAATGCAGACATCAAAGAGACTTGCTACTGTATGTTTGTACTCAAACCTGAGGCATCTAACATTATGACGACACAATACGTGTGGTTCAATCAGAACTGTCCAGTTGCTCACCATGTACTGTTACTTTAGCCTTGGTCTGACTGGTGCCCAATTCACAGGTGTAATGCCCAGCATCATCCTTCCTCAGTGCGTGGATGATCAGTGACATAGATTTACCAAACTGGAGCAGCTCATGTTTATCATCGGCTGTGAGAACCATACCGTCCTTCCTCCAAACTGGGGTCACTGTCTCTTTGGAAATTTCACACTGAAGGCAAACCTCCCCTTGCTCCTCTCCAGCTACGTCCTCCAGCGATCTCAGGAACACTGCAGGGCGTTCTGAAGCAGCATTATGACATTTTGGTCAATAACCTCCAAACGTCTGAGGCCAAGCCTCAGAACAGACGTACAAATACATTGTGTTTTTCAAATGTCTGTTCTTGTTGATGTTCTGGACACTCTCCACATTTTGAACACACATATTTGTACTTACTAATGTTTACATTTTCAAAACCAGCTTGTTACCTCATTTAATCTCTATAGATTAGAACTTCAAAAAATAATAAATTTTTCCTTTGTACTTATGTACTTTTCTTTATACTTAATACTTTACTCTTTACTTCAGTACTTCAACTTTTATCATAATATTTTTACTCTGTTATCTACATCTGCCTGAACAGAGAACGTGAATATTTTGCCAGTTGTCCTTTACAGAAACTTGGACAATTTAAATATCCCGTGACTGACCTTTGACCTTTAAGGTTGTTGTCTCAGTAAGAAGCCCTGCTTTAAAGGTAACCCTGCTCTCCTGGGGTCGAGGCTTCTTGATTATGAGGCTGTGCATCGTGCCCATGTGTTGAATCCTGTTGATGGTGTTCGAGTACAGGCGCACGTTGTTGAGGAGCCATTCAACGTTGGCAACCACGTAGTTGAGCTCACACGAGAAAGAGGCGACGCCGTCCTCCTCGATTTCCACTGGCTCAAGGTGTTTGACTAACTTCAACATCCGCACTACAAAAAGATACAGGAAATTAATTTTACATTTAAAAAAAGAAAAAGAAAAAAAAAAAAAAAAAAAATATATATATATATATATATATATATATATATATATATATATATATATATATATATATAATTATTATTATTATTATTATTATTTTTTTTTTTTTTTTAAAGCATCAGGTGAAGTACTACCGACCTTCCACTTTAACATGCGCTGTGCTCTGTGAGCCTCCCGCCATGCAGCGGTACTGCCCTCCATCCATCCCCGTCAAGCCATGGATGATCAGTTCGGCTCGTTTCCCTTCCCTCTTCATGCTGTACTTGTTGGAGGTCTTCAGAGCTGTACGGCCTTTAAACCAACGCACCACTCTGGGTGAAGGGGCAAACTCGCAACGCAGGGCCACAGAGCTGTTCTCCTTTGCTTCCACATCTTTTAAATGGTGCACGACCTCAAGCGGTCGCTCTAGAGGATAAATAATGTACAGCCATTCTCAGGAATTGGATAAAAACCTGATAAAATAATAAAAACATAGTATTTGATTTTTTATTCACACAAACCTTTCACTGTGAGATCAGCAGTGGAGCGACTTTTGCCAGCCACAAACTCAACAGGACCCGACATGGAGCTTTCAGTCGAGGTGAGACAAAGGCTGTGGAGGGTGCCCTCTCTGTCAATGTCCACTGCTGCACATGGCTCCAGAACCTCTTTATTCAAAGTCCATCGAGGGGGCCGCCCTGACTTCAGGCTGGTTTCTACCTGGAACAGTGCGGGCTCCGGCTCCATCACCTCGACCGATTTCATCCCCCGCACTATGGTGATTGCCTGCTCTGCATGTGTGGCGACAACACGCATCACTACCACTGCACAAGTCTTTGTTCATATCATCACAATGTGTGTTATATTCAAAGGAGAAATACATGTAGACCAGTAAGTTAACATTCTTTAAAAGATAAATATCAACCTGCAATTAAGGTTAAAATCAATCCAGTATCTCAACTATTTGCAGGTAAAAAAAAAAACAACAACAAAAAACACCTAAACACTTTGATGTGATTACTGTGACAATACGCATCTCACCCTCCACCAAAAGCTGACAAGATGTTTTGTCATCCCCTGCGTCGCAGGTGTATGTGTCTTCGTCTGAGGAGCAGACGTCGTCGATGGTCAGCTGCCTGTAGATGTCTTGGCTGATCAGTTGGTACTTCTTACTGGGCACGAGCTCCATTCTGTTCTTGTACCACCTGACCTGGGCATTTGGTCGTGATACCTGGCACTCAAGCAGACCTCGGTGACGATACATAGCTATCTTGACTCTCAGTGGACGTATTATTTGGACTGGGAGCTCTAATGTATGAATAAAAAACAAAAAAAAACATATTCACTGAGTTAGCTTGAGCTTGAAATAGTATTTGTTGACTCTATTTGAGCATTAGTCTGGGAACAGTCTTTGAGTCCGGTGGTCACACCTTTTACCGTGAGAGTTGCATAAGATGAGACACGCTCAGCAGTGAATCTGATCTCTCCTGCATGTTCTGGTCTGACTGACTTGAAGGACAAGGAGTGACTTTTACCTGGGAACATTTTACAGACAATAAATATACAATTTTCAATATAATTGATTAAGGACACATTTGGCATTCTCAGCTGGGATTTACAATCCAGGAGCTGATTTTAAAAAACAAAGATAGACATTGTACAAAGTAGTAAAAGGGCTAATCTCCCACCTTGATGCCTGATCTTGATGCTTTCCCCAGGCCGGATCCTACAGTCATCTCTGTACCAGCGGCCATCCACGTCCACCTGATTGACCTCACACAAGAAGTTGATGGGCTGACGCTCCATCGTGTCAACGTCCTCCAACTCTTTCACTATGTAGATATCCCTGGCTGGGAGAAGACATTCAAGCTATTCTACACAGATCTGAATGCATTCAGAGACTGAGCACAGGTCATACAGATACATTTAATTGGTGAATGGATAATGTTGAAGTATGTAAATGAATAAGTCCAACCACATTTTTACTGTATCCCATAATTTCAATTTCAGCTCTGGGTCAAAGGTCCTGGACAAAAATGTGATTCTTCACTATAATTGTCCGATTCACATAACCACCTTGAATATTATCTCATTTCCAAGCAGGCAGGGAGGATATTCCAGATAATTAGTTTCAGTTTATTTATTTATAGTGCTGCATTAATCCCCAGAGGGGAAATTCCTTTCCAAATTGTCCCATCGGTAGCAGCCACACAGAGCAGCGCTTGTGGTAGCTTGCTAAGGGACATGTGTATGATTTTGGGAATGTGGAAGGAAACCTGAGTACCTGGAGGAAACCCACACACAAACAGGGAGAACATGCATACTCCACACAAGAAGGCCCTGGGCCATATTTGAACCCATGACCTTCTTGCTGTGAGCCAAGAGCAGTAACCACTAACCACTCTGTTTAATGGTTGTGACAACAAGTCTGTTCAGCATGACCACAAAAAATAAATAAATAAAATAAACACCTGCAGGACCCCTTTACATCCAATGCTACATAACTGGAAACAGGTATTATATTGTAACTTTATATAACAAAAAATATCAGCAGCAGCAGCAACAGGGTTTGCGTTCATATTTTTTCGCAATAAAAGATATCGTTTTAAAAATGGGTGTGAAATCTCAACATGTTCAGACCCAGACTATGATGGGGGAGGTCATAGAAGACTTGTGTAGAAGGAAATGTTTTACCTGTTACACTTGTGTAGTTTTACATGGTTTTTGTTAAAGCTTTTAACTTGTGTTCAATAAAGTTATTAGATTACATTATACCTAAAAAACAAACAAACAAACACCTAAACCCTACTCTTCTTCTCTACTTAAACATTATAGGAGTGTCTCTGGAGCAATCAGCTTTCTGAAGCCGTGATTTTAGTGACTGTGCAAAAGTGTGTGATGGATTTCTAATGAAGACGCATATCAAATATAATTGAATTAGGCCAACTGGACTTGGTCATATGTCACATGACATTTTGGCCCTCCTGTAAACGGCTTCATAAATTCATGCGATTCCCTTCGCTGAGCTGGTTAATATAATTAAATAGTGGCCAGCTCAAGTATTTCAACTTTTTGGTTGAATCACATGCGGTAAGGTTTTATGTGCCTCATGTTTCTATTTTGATGATCCACAGGACCCAGGGTGTTCTTTGTTGATAATCTTTTCTTTTTCAATGACTTTCATTATGCTCATTGGAATCACATGACGTTCTGTAGAGTTCAAAGGAGGTCATTTGTGATTGACCCTGGCCCTTTGAAGTTGGATTATTGATTTTTTTTTTTTTTAGCATAGAAGAAAGAATTGTACAATAGATGTGGGATAAATTGTGGCACAAACCACTTGGAAGAAGGCACTTAAATAAGGTGCAAAATGTCTTCTACTTACTCTGAGATGCCTCCTACCTGGATGAATGAGAATATGCATAGACATTTAGTACCCATACTTTTCACATTCACTCCTGCTGGAAATGTCATTAGAAAGAATAGTATTCACTTCCATTGCTGTGTAGATGATACACAAAGCTGTTTGTATATGAAAGCAGGTAACATTGATCAGCTTATTATATCTGACCAAACCGTAGAAATAAATCTGTGAAGTTTCTTACCTGCTCTGTCAATATTGCAAATATTCACGTACTCTAAAAAAAAAAGAATTCTATTGTAAAAAGTGACGCAGACTCCTTCCCTTACTGTCAAACCCGCTCTCGCTCTCAACTCTTGAATGCATTGTTGCATGTGCTAAATCCACCCCATGCCCATCTGATTGTAATCCAATGTGGCTTTTAAAAGCAGCTTCGTTCTAGATATTATATTAAAGTGCTCTTTAACATCTTGAATTCATCCATTTTATGTTAAACATGCACATTTTTATCCGATCCTCTTTTAAAGAAATCCGCTCTTTACGCATCTGTTTTGTGCCACTTTCATTAAACGTTGTGACGACTCATGTCACTCCTGCATAAAGCCAACATTGGATACTATTTATGTTAAGGCCATTTTTCAGCATCGCATCAAATACAGATTATTGACTGGAAAACCATTGAATGGACTCACAGGTGCAATCCACATGTGACACTCCATCGTGAAAAAGTGTAACCACATTTAAACCTAATGTAAACACTGCATTATCCTTTCTGAAAATTGTCCAGCACACCAACTGACACACAAACTGTTGAAAAGCCTTAATCTCTGAAGACTTCGGGTTGTATGTGTGTCTTTGATATGGATAGCTGAGACATTTGAAAAGTAACTATCACTGTGGGAAAGTTTGTTGAGGTCAAGATAAAATACCGTCATGATAACATCTCTTTCAATAAAATCTGCGATCTGTTTCAACTTCACAATGCCAGATCTCAACATGCACCTACCACAGTGAAATGGCCGTACATAGTTTAGTGTAGAACTTCTCAACCGGTCTGCTTGTAGTTCAGACATTTCATCACATTCAGTGTCATAAAATCACAACTCCAGCAGAGAAGACATTGAATGTCAGCTATTGTCCAACGTCCAATATCTCACAAGCCACCTTGTATTGTGAATAGAAATGGCTTTATATTTATGTTTAGTACCTCACCCCAAAGTGTTTGGAATTTGACTTGTGCCTGCATGGAAATGAACAGTGGTGACCGAGAGGTTACAGAAACAAGCATGTGAGTTTGCTAGTTTGAAACCCACGGCTGACAGGTGGTTCACTCAGCATCTGGTGTAAAATGTGCATTTCCACCAGGAGTGAACCTCCAAAGAACAAGACTGGTGGCAGGCCGGAGGAAGCTCAGTAGACGGTGTTTCCTTACCTCTGACACAGAGTCGGCCTGATGTCTGAATGCCATTTGCCTCGAAGGAGAACAAACCGGCATCTCCCAGAGCCACTCTGTTCAGTATGAGAGAGTGTTTCTTTCCATGTGCGCTGATGCGACAATTGGGTTTGGACTTAAGCTGCGTCCCATCTTTGGTCCACACGCCCTCAATGTAAGCAAGGTTGAGAGTCACGTCGAAGGAGCAGCTCTCACACTCTGACACCTCCACATCCTCCAGGCCCTTCACCACCTGCAGACGGTTCTCTGGCAAACCAGCACATGCTCAACATCAGAGACCAGACAGACTCCCACTACAAAAGTAACACTGAAGTAGAGTATTGGAGTATGATTGCTTTTAGGAAGAAGACTTACTGGCTGCTGCTACTATCCCTGCAGGTCTGTTGTCTCCCATGGCTTTGCTATTTTTATTTTTTTTTTTATCTTGGTATGAAACCTTTGCTTTTGACAGCAGCAGAAGGTCTGCAACAAATATGTGATAAGGACATATATCAAATCAATTGTGTGGATACATTTGTATGAATCCTTCTATGGTTTGTTTTAGCTTTCTCTCATGATGTTTAGGTACAATCCTGTACATGGTGCCATTGTGTGCATTGCAGAGGTGCCGCGTAACCGAGTAGTATATCTTTACTGCGCAATAGAGGAGGGCAGTGGTGGCAGAAGTGGACTTGGGATTGGGCGTTCACCAAATATTAAGATCCTTTCCAGATAAAAGTTGCATGATGTTCTATTTATAGGCCAGGTTCTTCATTGTGTTTGCATTGGTTTCGCAAATAATAATGTCCTTTATTACTGAAAACTTTAATATAAATGTAATCATGTGTGTCATTGCTATTGATTAAGTTGGTGTATCAATGCTACCAAACATAATAATCCAATTAAATAGTCAGAATGTGTGGGCGTGAGTAAATAATGTGTTTAATGAAGTGCGGTGGGAAAAAATCCCGTTCACTTTAGTACTAGTCCTTTTTTTCTCTTTCTTGAGAAAATGATTTGATATTTTTACAAATGTCCCTTTTACCCATGTATCTGCCTCTGTAGTATTTTTGGAAACTTACATTTCCAAAACTAAACAAATTCTTCTGCAGCTAATAAAGATATAAACTATCCCCTAAATGGCAACACCGGCCCATTAAGATGTATACACATGGTCTCGGTCTTTCATATGATGGCATGCCAGCCTGTCTCAGTCATGAATAGCAGAGTAATCTTTGTCACTTCACTTGACTGAGCTCAGCACCACCAATATAAACTCAGCTGTGACGCCGCCTCTGTCGGTTTGTATGTGGTCGGCCCAGGAAGGGGAGGTTTTACAACAACAAAGAAAAAGGGCAAAAGAAAAATTGCAATAATCACTGTACAATGTATGATAAGATATTGCGGCCATAACATAATAACTTGCTGGCTCCAGCCATTCATCCAGTGAACTCCGTCAGTCTCATCAGCTAAAAGAGCAGCTCGTGATGCGTCACTCGATGGCTTTGTCTCTCCAAACAGTTATTTAGAATGCCAGTCGAGGCCTAATATGTTGTGCTCAATTCAATCTGTCCAGATCTGTCCAAACCCAACACCAATGTAAAACATTAAAAACCTTGTTTTGCAAAGCAACCTTAAAACTGTCGACGATAGAATGCTGCTCGCATCTCTTTAGACAACGCTTGACATTACTGTGCCAGATAAGACATTTTATGCAGTTGTTGCAGCTCCGCATTGCACAGAAAATGAGAGCAATCAAGAGAATTACATGGAAATTATTGTCTTTAACACTTTAACGTTGACTTTTGTATGGTAGCCTTAAAATATGCAAATAAATGACAAATAATTACTCAAAACCTCAGCAGATTGAGAATGACAATCATAAAAGGGCCAGATTAAATCACCTGCACCTACCTTTAACTTAAAACAGAGCTTTCTACAAAGAATACATCCATGTCCGTGCTCCTGTTGTTGCAGTTACAAACAAAAACAAAAATCCTTCACCTGGAAAAAAAAAAAAAAAAAGCAGGCTGAAGCATCCACACTGGCAACAGATGTGTCTCAGTGTTATCTTGTTTCTCATAAAGCTCTTAAGATTATAAACCAATGCTCAGCCAACAAAGAGAGTATCCAGGTTTGCAAGCTGCATCCCAGTCCAAGACATTGACTATAATGCTTTCTCTTTTTTCCCTCTCTGTGATGGAGCGTGGTGTTGAACAGCTGACATATCTCTCCTCACATACTACCCTCCAAAATAGCCTTCTGTCAGTATGAGGGCAAAGATAGCTTTGACTCTAATCGTGCGAGGCAACTCGTGTTCAGCATCAATAGAATAATCTGAAACAATCAGGATGGACACGACAAGTGTGTGTGTGATGGTTTATCAGTGTGGCTGAAAGGGAAGCGAAGTTCACGCCGAGATCGATTGAGATCTTTAATTATTTAAAATGTGAAGAAACACCAACAGTAGCGAAGTCTAACAAAAATCAATACTGTAAGTAAGTGAACAAATGGACAAAGTTTGATTTATCATCACTCCACATGCTTGAAAATTAGTTGCAAGAAGGAAAAATATATTCTGATGAATATTCACCACGTCATTGCTGTAAATCATAAAAACGCTTGCAACATTTCAACTCCCTACGAAATTAATCTGAAAATGAAATGAAATCATGACGAAAGATTAAGAATTGGACACACTATATGGAATACTTAGTTTAATTACATCATTTTCATCAACACACATCACATCACATCTGTCAGGCTCAGGTTAATTAGACCAAAGTCCGTGGTTGTCCAAAGGGAGTTTCCAGCACTGCCAGAGCTGAAAGGTCACGCGAGATTAAGCAATACAAAGCTCCGATTTCACCGGGTCACTGATCGTGAGTCCACATATGAAGATCTTTACATATGAGTCATACAGAGACACACAAATGCCCTCTTCAATACATTATTGTGATGTCATTGTTTTATTGCAACGGAGCAAGCAGTGAGTAAGTCTGTCCGCATGTCGGTAATCTACTTTCTCTACCTCACAACAATGACTCAAAAAACCACAAGCAGGTCGCCGTGCGATGGCACTTTTCATTCGACACAGAAATGACCAGTGTGAACCAGCTGGGTTTCTTGCCTTGTTGAACCAAATGAATGTACACTTTCAGTTTGAGAGCCCCCCCTCCCCCCCCTCCCCCCCCCAAGTAGACCGTACAAAGCCAGAAGCACATCAGCATTGTGTGCAGCTCAGTTTGATAGACAGCCCCATGTGCCACTGAGCACTGTTAAGTCCAGTGAAACTCTATCGACGGGATAATCTCTGCGCGGCCCTGCTTGTCAAACGACAAACAACTTGTCGTCACTGAAAGGACAACAGTGACCCACTGAGGCAAAACGTTCTCACTTTACAGATCTTCAGTCACCTATGCGTCGTGAGACTTTATTCGGTTTTCAAAGAAATCGAAGAGAAAATGACAGGATCACCGAACAGTGTCTCAGGTGTTAATTTCTAAATCTGGTGTCTTTTCCTTCGAAGCAGGTTGTCTGACCGCGACGGTGGTTCGCGGGTCAAATAAACCTCTTCAAATGTGGACCCTGGTGCACGCAGCATCCTACTGATGGGGTACAACTTCTAAAAATAGAGCAATGTTAAAGGAACCAAGGCAATATGAGGAACTGCTGAGTGAATTTAGAACTCGACAAAACAGCTGAACACTCCACCTAAGCCTCTGGGTCCATGTTTGGAAACACTTCCCCCTCCTGTGTTTCACATTACTCCTGAGACTTTCTACACCTGACAGCGGTCACAATAAAGCAACTTAATGTCGAGGTACAGATCCGATCACAGTGTCTGACCAACTTGACTACACCAGATGACCTAAAATGAAATTCCATTCAGGTACTTCTCCGTGCAGCACTACAATGTGGAAGTTATATTTGTTGAATACATTCCTGGACTATTTTTATAGCAATGAAAATAGTACAGTATAATGAGATTAGATGCCGTTTGGCTTGAACAGATGCAATGGACAGTCTTGGTATGCAAGATAAAATGTGGCTTTTGGAATTATAACTATTTTAGCCACCGGTGACTGAGCCTAGTATTTATTTGAAGGTTTTAATCCAACAAAGCACGTTGTTTTTGTTTTATAGTCAAGGTAAATAGTTCAGAAAGGATCAGTATTCTAGAAAATAAAACTCAAAAATCGTGTGGTGGTGGCAATTATAAACCAGAAGAGGGCAGTACATCACAATTCAATGATTTAATAGGCGTTCTACCTTACAGCAAACGTTTAGGCTTTATGTTTTGTTTTGGGTTTTTTTTTTGTTTTCACAAGCAACCAACAATTAATCAGCTGAAAGCAAATCAAGGATTATACAAGTACTACATATTTCTGAAAGATTCTCCTCTGACTGGTTTTCACCCCCAGACGTTTCATTCATAAAGAGGTTCATCATTCTGTCTGAACATCATGTCGACCATCATCAACCTGTGGCCTCACCTTCATGACTGTCAGATCTGTCTCCACTTTCTAATCTCACACTTTTAGATTCTTTTATCTTCTGTGGGAAACCATAGATATATTCCATACATACATTATATGTATTTAATGTAAATTGTGACAATGACCTTTAATTAAATGACTTGGCATTTGCATTTTTTTTTTCCAGCCACCTTTGTCTTAACCCCCAATGAATGTACAATATATTCATGCTCTTCTCTCATCTGTTCATCCATCTGCAACGCAGCAGATTAGCGGAGGCTCCCACATGCACTGTGAGAAGCAGGTTTTTCTAAAACACACAAAACGCCAAGGTTATATGTTGTTTCGTTTTGTCCTTTTCGGCCTGCGACACACTCAACTTTCTGCTTCAATTACACTTTCCTTTTGTGTTGCTCTTTCTAAATCTGTCAGAAAAACAGTCAGCATCAGCTTCCAAAATCTTCCTCCTCTTTTGGGGATTCAGAGAAGAACGACATTAATCTAAAAAGCCATAAAAAAAAAAATCATATTTCTGGAAAATCCAATTTGTGCCCTATTTCTGTGGTTTATGACGATGAGGAACATTTTATAAACTACAGCTGCGTTTACCTTGCCTCCACATAATTTTCCCATTGTTTTCCCTTCCTTTTTTCTTCTTTTCTTTCAATCTTTTGATGGATTCTTCATCCAGTTGGCAGCAATGTCTTTCTATAACTTAAAATCAAGCACAAAAAAATAATAATTTGTAAGTTATCTTAAATGTATGCAAAGAATTATTTTTCATTCATTTCATTGAAGATGCTGTTCTACCTGGTGAGGGTTTTTCCCATCCTGTTCATCTTTGTGGGTTGTTTGGGTTCAGAGAAGCATGTTTTTGTTTTTTTTGTTTTAATCAGAGTGACTCCCAGTAGCAGCCCAGGGCTGCCAGAGTACTCACATTTAATACCAATAATGTTAAATTCAAATTCTGTCTGGAATAATTCATCCCATCAACGGACAATTGGGACCTGTGGGTATTAAGTAGGAGAACGAAAGGATTGTTCTTGACTCATCTTGTATGTGCCTTAAAATGTTTCAGAAAATCCAAACTTCTAACTTGTATTCAGTTCCCTGACCAGAGTTCCCTTTCAGCCCACGTTACAGCCCACATATGTTTGGAGCTCCTGAATTGCCAACCAATTTATTTGGTTTTTGTACAGCGCTAATTCCAGTTTCATCCCCATTCCAAATTGTTTAAGTCATATTTTGGAGAAGTTGTTTACTCTCTCTAAATGGTCACAGAGCTGGTTGCCATTGTACTTATTACATATATAAGACTGATGTAGCCTGATGGGATCCTGCCTGAGAGAGAAAGTTGTTTTTGTTTTCTTTAGAAAGCCAGTGTTGACATGCCATCTCCTTTTCTGCCCAGTTTTTTTCTTTTCTTTTCTTTTCTTTTCTTTTTTTAATAAGCTGATGATAAACTAATATGTGTTTGTCAGTTTGCTGAGGGAGCTGTTTTGAATTTTTTCAAAAGCATGTTCCTGCTCCTCACGTATCCGACGAGCACCATTGGGTGGGATCCTCCTCCAATGATCAAGCTAATAAACCATTAAAATAAGGAAAGAAAAACTATTAAAGTTAAAGCCTCGAGGCTTTACAATGTATCATATCAAAGTTCAACCTTCTGAAATTTGACCTTGATTTTAAGGCACTTCTGGGCGAGATATCAAGTTCATGTCAGTTGTACCGAGTGAGTCACAGTCTCAGAATCTGTCGTCCATTTGTCTCAGCGTCATTTCTAGGCCTTTTAGACCATATAAGTAATAATAATAATTAAAATATCAGCAGCCCACATTGAAACCATGTCAAATCAATATAGGGAATTTCAACATTGAAAATGCACCATCTATACAATGTAAAATCAATGTAGAGATATTTAACATTGACAATGCATCATCTATACAATGTCAAATCAATGTAGAGATATTCAACAGTGAAAATGCAACATCTGTACTTCATTAATTCAACAACAGTTCTTCAATTGTTGAAATAATTACTGTAATTAAATATTGAAACAACATAGCTTTGTCAACCTCAACAAAAAAAAACAATCTGACCAAAATCCAACGTCAAATCAATGCCTTTTGCTATCTGGGTCCTTTATTCATTACAAAATAAATTACTGTTTGAACATAAGCCCGTTGTCTATTAAATTACCCGATAAAACTTAAATAACTGTATATTTATAAATCAGTCAGAAAAAAAAACACAAAAAGCCCCCTCAGTATAAATTCCAGTGTCCTGCTGTCCATGTGGCTGACCTATCATAACGTGTGGGTTTAAACCAGCGCCCCCTAGTGGGAAAAGTATAATGAATGGCATCATCAGTATTGGCATCAGCAGAGATTTCTGCAGAACAGGACACTTGATGTGTTTGATCATAGGATAACGGTGATTATTCAGAGTGACACCTTTTTTTTTTTTTGCATACAGCCATACACTCTCACTGCTCCTGTTCAATATGAAACATAATAAAGTTACTTGTAGATTAACTTTAGCCTCAAAGAAAACCCATGTCATGTTTTCAAGAACATACATTATTTCTTTTTTTTTTTCAATTTCTTCTATTAAAGACATAAGTGGCTTTGTGAAACATGGATTATCTAGTTAAACAATTAAAGGTCATTAGCAAAATTGAGTGCCGGCTTTACTCACCATTCCCAGAATAATTTCTTCCTCTTCTCAAGCAGTCTTCTCCTCTTCCTCAAAGTGAAGCCTGGCCACACACCGGTAAGTCACATTGAAACAAAAATAAACGTGAAGAAGTACTTAATGTAAAGGACAATGCATTTGATCCTCACATACTTAAGAAACCACCTACTGACCCTTTATTTTGGCCTCTTTCTTCGTTACACTTTCTTCTCATGCATCCTCATCCTGCCTTTTCTTTCACTTGATTCACCTTAACTGCCCCCACTTTATTCATGTCCTTGCCTGACAGCGGCTCCAAGCATAGTAAGAAGTAACTGAAATACTTGAAATAGTTTCTGAAAGGCACTCAAAAAATTGAAGGAGATGATTACTGTTGTCTTTGTTATATTTATTCCTAGCACGAAATCAAGTTATCATCAAGTTATTCCTCAGCACCTTCCACAGTAAATCTTCAATATGCAAATAAATAATTTAATCTGAGGGTGGACCACCAAGTCACAGATCTTCTTGGGATTTGTAAAGAATTGGATGTGGCACATGTAAAGTACAGTAGCAAAACTTTACACATTCTTCACTGAGTTATAAGAACAGATACCTGTGTACAAACATGGTTAGACTTAAAGTAGATGTTTCTCCTCTTTTATAAAGTCGAGGTAAAAAAACAAACAAACTCAGAAATATAAACAATGTATAAAAGCAAGTAGAAAAATTTGAAAATAACTCTTTTTCCAGCTGTTTCCAATTTTATGTCAAGGAGTTGCCATGGCCAAGCCCCCGTCACTGTGGTTTATGTTTTACATTATGTATTTTTGACTTGCCCTTTCCATTGTACAGACAAATGAAAAATAAAAAAGTTTACTAAATAGCATGAGAAGCACGAGTAAAACATACACATACAAATACATGTGTTATGATATTATATATATATATATATATATATATATATATATATATATATATATATATATATATATATATATATATATATATACACACACATATATATCTCTTATTTCACATCTCAGGTGAGACAAAAGTATCTAATGTGTACTTTATTGTGAAATCATAAATACCAAGCAAGGAATCAGTGAAAGCAAGCCAATGGGCAGCGCCGTCATTTAGACTCTTTTATCTCTGTAATCTTTGCACAAATATCAAGTCATGTAAGTGATGATGTGTTCGTAATGAACCGGGTGTCTTCCCATTCTTCACTTTACTTCGAGATGCTGTCTTTACCTTATCATGTTTTTCACTTCTGAGTCGACAACTTGTTCGTGCTCTGGTTTCACACACTCTCATTCTCTCCTCACCCTCTTTCTGTCTCTCTCTCTCTCTTTCAGCCTCCTGCACTCCTTCCTTCTTTTCTTTTGCTTTCTTTCACATCATTCATTTTTGGCTGTGCTTATGTTTTCTTTGTGTTCTTGAAATACAAAGTCATCCCATCTGATGCTGTATTGTCAATGTGATTTCTCGGTTTACATCACCTCCATAAGACTCAGTCCACTTCCTGAAACGTTCGTTTCTCTTCCTGACATCAATGAACTTCTTCTGCATTTCGCAACTTGACGTCAAACCGTCACGTCACATTTGTCTTTGGTTGTGTTTCAGTGTTGGGCAATTTGTTGACATGATGTTGCAAGACTTTCTTTCTTGGCCTCTTGTGTGCTTCGACCATCTTTATCTCCATCATGTCCAGTGTTACAGTGTAGCAGTGAGTCCCGACTCTCCCCTCTGCTTTCCAGTTCGTCTTCTTAGGATGTCTCCTTCAGCAATGCTTTAAACTAGCACCTTGTTTGTTTACAGTACCGGTGAAGAAATAAAGTGGCATGTCCATTAAAAGTTGCTTCTGTGTTGCAGCAGTGTGTGCAGTGCAGAACCAACGCAGAAGCCATTTTTACATCTCAATTCCCACATTAAAAAAAAAAAAGTTAATGTTGGTTCAACAAACAAAGACACATTAGGGTTCAAAATTTAACTTATAGAATATTGTCTGAATTAACTGTAAATATAAATCTTTACTATATGCTATTAATCTTTTCATCTAAACAACTTCTATTTTAGAGAGCTATTTGGATTTTTTGAGTCTTTAAAAGTTTAGAGAGCAGGATGTGATCGGGATCGATTGTCTTTGTTTCGTCTTGAATCAGTGGGATCGCCATGTCTTCTCTTTCTTTAATCTTGTTCATTTTTTTGATGCCATTAAGTTTTGTGAAAGAGCCTGTGTCAATGGAATCCAGTAAAACCCTACTGACCCTTCAAGGTCAGTGGGGTCATCA
This sequence comes from Blennius ocellaris, assembly GCF_963422515.1. Classification (NCBI taxonomy): domain Eukaryota; kingdom Metazoa; phylum Chordata; class Actinopteri; order Blenniiformes; family Blenniidae; genus Blennius; species Blennius ocellaris. Next base: position 13,663,519 of record NC_137661.1, on the reverse strand, counting down.
TCAAAGTAGAAAATGTAATTTCAGCCACGTATGACTTTAATATGTCTAAAACAAATGATGATTGATGGTGAGTTTAATAAATGTCTACAACTTGTCCAAAAATGGAAATTGTACTTTTTGAGGCTGAAAAGATTGGCACCCGCTGCTCTTTTCCACTGGGATCATCATTCATACCCTGTTTCTCTTCACCATATACTTATATACTTATATACGGTGAATATTATTATTATTATTATTATTATTATTATTATTATTATTATTATTATTATTATTACACATGTCTATCGCGGTAATTATGTCACACAAATGTAATTATACATTTGTGTGACATAGTTGTTTTTACTCACTTATACACTTGTTTGCCTGCAGCTTCTGTTTAATTGAAAAAGGCTCTTAAGAGCTGCACCACACATACATTTCAGTTCTGGGGGTGAGACAGTCGGATGGCTGCTCCTGGAAGTGAATTCTTTGCTGCGCTTAGGCGGTCACAAGACCTGGTCATCGGTGAGCAAAAACATCGGTACGCTGACAGGTCAGCTAGAAGCTTATAGGCCCGCAGACTTCAGTCTGCAACCAACGACCAACAAGTTGCTCCTTCAGGAAAACTCCTGCCTTTGCGCGCAACTGCGCCACGGTCTGGCTCGACCTGCTCTCCGTCTCTCTTCTTGTTTCAGTGGATTCTTATTTATTTGTCTTTTTTTTTTTTTTTAACTACAGCTTTTTCTTTTTTTTCACACGGAAAACATTTTCTCTGTTTGCAAGGCAGTCGATTTTTATTTGGAAGTAACTAGTTCTTTAGAACTAAAACTAGTGATGGTTTGGTGCGGAAAGAATTGGCGCATGCCAAAGTGAGCGAGTGTCAGTGGAAGAAATTACGCCGAAGATGTCAACATTGCTTTACCACCCACTCAAAATCGATTGTATTACCTTCAAGAAGGTGGCTCTTCGTATAAATAGGAAGGCATTATTTCAAGAAAGACAGTGTTGAGCACAGCCAGCTGTTCTCCCTCTCTCTTTTTTAATCGAGACCACAGACAACGCCTGGAAGAAATTGCTGAATATAACTCTGTCCCGACTGCAGGGCAAACGCATCTTTAACTCCTAAACCAGTAAGTATGAAGTTACATCGACTATATTTATTTTTCTTTTGCGCAAAAAAAAGAAACATAACAACACAGGAGCTTTGTAAACTGGGCTGCAACGGTGGTTTTTGGTGATTCATTCCAGTTTTACAGGTTTTGGACATTATTCTTCACATGTGTTGTTTTTTTTTTTCCATTAGTTTGAAATGTGACTAACGATACTGCTGCTGATATGTCTATTTGTGATAAACATGATGCAAAATGTTAAAGTTTTTGATTCTCACAATTAAACAGAAAATGACCTTGTGTGTTCATAGAAACTGTGCAACCCTAAAAAACAACAAAAAACAACAACAAAAAAACAAAAACATTATTCCCTTGTGTTTTCAGACAGGTGAAGTCATGCAGGTGGAGAGGAAATGGCATATACTGTTGACTATCTTTTTTCTGCTCATCACCTCGGGTCAGTGTCTGGACAGCAAGGAGGTCAGGCAGAGAGAGCGGAGGACCCTGTTGGATCTAATCTTACAGGTTATCAGAGATAGCCAGCAAAGGGACAAACCCGTCTCTCGGCGCTGTAGCAGTGGACTCTACACTTCAGCTCAAGACATGAAGTTCTCCTCTCATGAAAAGCCTTTCAACGTCCCTAGGCTGGATAACAGAAGACTCATAGGTAAGCTGATAAGATTTATTTTTAGGTCCTGATGATGAAAGCATAATCCCCATTCTACTGTTGGAGACAGCTGTCATTGGTTTGCTCGCTGCTGTACGTCTTATTTATTTAGCTTGTCTGAATGGAAGTTTGTCTATTCATTCAGTTCATTCAGAAAATGCATGATATAATTGTGTTACTATTTTTAAATATTATCTTCCAAATACACATGCTCACTCGCAGTTTTCATTCTCAAATATCCAACTTGTGTCAAAAAATGTATATAATGAATGTAATGAAAATATGCATCACGTGAGCAGAATAATGATTAAGCTCGACATCTTTCCATTGAAGATATGAGCATAACAGCCTCCTGACACTACAGAGATGGGCTGGCGCCACACATTTATGTAGGAGGAGCATTGGCAAGATAAACTTGTGAATGACTCCATCAGACTAATTGATGGGTGAATCTTTAATATGAATGGTGCACATAAACCCCCTAATGTCCCTCCAGTCACACGTAGCCCTGTCTCTATTACAGCCCCTCAAGCATTTATTTTAAAGCTTTTCTTTATTTAATGACAATAGGCACACGAGTTTACTTATCTGTGGAAACAAAAAATTATTTTTGTTTCACTCTTGTTTTAATAAAACAATAATTTATTATTATTACAAAAACATTTTTTTCTCCCGGGGAGGAGTTCTGATTTGTATTGGCTTAGATGGAGTATTGTATGCAGAATAGTTTGAACCTATTTTAGCAAAAGTGAATGGAATCTGAGACTCGACATGTCTGGCAAGGAGTCAGTTGGAAAAATTTAACTTTTCTTTTCATTTTCATTCATCACCGCGCTGTTGCTGTAAAAGTCGAGGTTAATTCAGAGAAAACTGATGCCGCACATCTATTTTCGGCAGGAGTTGATTAAAATCAGCGTAAACTAAATGTGTTATTTATCTGCAATTTCAGCTCCTAACTCCTATCACAATCTATTAGATGATGGAGTCCAGGCAGTGCACAGGCATCATACTGCTCAAAGTCTTGGCCAGCTTATGTAATTGGAAAAGTACCTTTCTCAGACCACTGAATGGATGGAATTTATCTTTTGAGGATATTAAAAGCTGCATATTAGAAAATGGTGCGCGTGACATGACCCAACATTCATGGACAGGCAAGGATAGATATGTTGTACACACAAGAAACATCTGTACACTCAGTGATCTGTTCGCGTCACAGTTGTCCCTGTGTCTCCCACAGAAGCCATGGCCGTGTCATCACAATGACAGCTTGTAGAAATATGAAATACACGGGAACATCTTTTTTGTTTTTGTGTTTCCTCCCGATGCAGTTATTCCATTCACATGTGAGGCACAACAAATGAATTCTCAACCATGAGTTGAAGACACGTGTCTTTTAATTGGTGTTGATATGGATTTGTCAGTGCTTGCAAATACAGTGGTTAAGCTTTGTATAGTGAAACCACAGTGGCTGACTTTAATGTAACCCGGACTGCCATATGCAGAGTCTGGCGGTCTGTTAGATGCCATCTGAATACACTAATCTAATTTTATAAGTTGCATGAAGTTATTTATCGTGTTGACATCCTAAAACTGTTTAATGTGGGTTCCAAATATCTATACACTTCAGAAGTGTTTTTAGGCTTCTGATGTCGGTTTACAAACTGTCATTTATTCACATTGTGCTGTCACTGCAATATGCCTTCTGGAGTTTGTGAGCTAATGTTCTGTTAGCCCGGTAATGACTTACATGGACTTACTCTGATGAGCATTATGCTCCCATACAATAATCTCTTTAGCCTGTTGGCATGGCCAGTATGTTAGCAGATTGCTCCATATCATTGTGGACAGAAAAGAGAGCGAGGGGGAGAGGGGGGGGGGGGGGGGGGGGGGGGACTTGATGCTCTAACGGCTAAATGCACAGAAAAATGCATAAATGTGTGGATTAATGACAAAAAAAAAACTATGTCTGCTGCAGCACAGCTGAACTAAATTCACAGTGAATGAAGTTGAGGTAGAACGCTGTAGTCTGGCGTTGTGTGTGCACGGTATTTGATAAATGATGTTGAACCTTGTGTTGAAGTGATACGGAATGTATTTCCATCGTCTATCGTCCTCTGGCTCCCTGTCCACCTTTGCTCAGATGTTAGCTGACGATAACGTTCTTTTTTTCAGAAATTGTTCCGAGAGATGCCAACATGAAAGGCAAATTCATTCAGCATTTCGGAGGTAAGAAAATTGTTTTATCTGGCATAAATTTCCCCTTTTTCTTATGCAATGGTTGGGAGTTCTTAGCTTCTGTCACAGAGGGAATGATATTCATTCCTGTGAATCAGCGTACAGTACGACTAAGTCTTTGTGAACACTGGAACTGCCGTGGGTCAGGAGAGGGTTGTCGGGCTTAGCTGCGGGGCAGTAGTGCTGAGAAACGGCACATGGTCTGGGGCCGACAGCATTAAGATGAAGGCAGTGCAAGGTTAAGCTGATTATTTGTCTTAGGACCTGAGTAGAGTTCATTATTGGTGTGAAAATCTGCAAACTTATATGTTAGCGCAGAAACGCTTTAAGGTGATTATCAATGAAGACTCAATTCCTCACCACGCTAATGCCAGTTGAACTCTGACTGCGTTGCCAGGTTCGTGAGGCTGCACTGCTCACTTTCACTTTGCGGTTAGCGATTGTGAGCAGAGGCTTCCACGTTTGTATGTTAGAGCATTTTAAAACAAAGATATGAATAATGTTTGAAGTTCATTTCTTGTTGCCTGATGAGATGTTTTTCTCTTAAGCAGGACAAGTCAAGTTCTCATCGGAGTGCAAAACACACTTTCATAGACTTTACCACAACACAAGGGACTGTTCAAGACCAGCATGTACGTAAGGTGTTTTTTGTTAAATCCTGTTTGGTTGCAGCTGTTTTAAATCTGGTCAATGTAGGATGTACTAACTTTTAGGACTATTATTATTTCTGTTATTTTTCAAGAAAATTGAAAATAACTATTACTCTAGAGTGTTCTTTTGTCTGGCCCAACAAGAGCAAAACTTACACTCAAGTGTTAAATTGGTGGTGGAAGCGATAATGAAACAAAGAAATTTAAAGTGGTTAAACTTCTAAAGACAGGTAGTGGTTTGTTGAATCTGTCAAATCGTTTCCATCCAACAAGAATGAACCAGAGTAACGCCGACCGTGTATATCATGAAATAGTGTTTTGACTCCTCAGTTTATGTGATGAATTCACATTCCAGGATTGTCTTGTAATTACATGATTTATGACATTTAGGACAGAACAAAGTGAAGACAAAAAATATTTCAGAATTAAAACAGCCTCCCGCCAGTGGATCTGAACCTTTGGCAAGTTGCAGTTTGCCACGTTGTTCTATAAATTGCTGAATTTTTATGGTTGTGTAACATTATAACACACACACACACACACACACACACACACACACACACACACACACACACACACACACACACACACACACACACACACACACACACACACACACACACAGTTAGGCTTCTAGTGGTCTTGAAAATTGAGCAGATCACAAAATTGGCATGACAAGTTATCAAATATTTGCCGACAGTACCCTTCAGTGTTTAGAATGAAACAGAGTAGAGAGAGCGGTGTATCTTTTCCAAAAAAAATTTTTTTGGCATGCATATTTAATGAAGCCTCGCCAATATAAAGTTGTATAAAGCAGCATGAATGTCCCGTCGTGATTCAGAGGAGGTCATCCAGCTGGAACCAGACATGAAGACTCGGTGGGCAAATGGAGACGTACAGGGTACATTTATCTGTCGGATTGGAATGACGCAGAGAATGTAGCTATGGTTCATTTCTCATGCAAATTTTACAGATGGCAATATAAGAAAGCATGATTGAGTTTGTACTCTACATGCATAGCCTCACTTCAAAGGAACATTGCAACTTTAAACCCTCCATCAGGAATTAGCGTGTTATGACACCTCTGACGTCAGTGCAGATGCTAAAGTACGTTTTTACTATTCACATCTTAACAGATATATTATGTATGAAACAGCTATAGTTTTTTTTATTTATTTTTTTATTTTTATTTGAAACATTGTAAGAGTTTGGAACCTCGGCTCATTCACGTTTACACTTTGTACAATATAATTAGAAACCTCTACGGTACTTATACTTGTGTATACCTTAAACTTTGAGCTGTTTCAAGGCAAAAGAAAATCAAAGAAAGAAAAAAAAAGAAAGCATTTGTATGACAATTTTATAATGTTGACATGAGCACAAATTATTGCTTATTTGTTTGTTTGTCATTTTTTTTCAGACTACAAAAGATGTGCAAGATTGCTAACGCGATTGGCGATGAGTCCACTCTGCATGCAATCATAGACGTTGCGTGTGAGTAACAATGTTTTTCTCTTCTTGGGTGAGGCTTCCTCCGCAGTCCAAATCATTTGCTTTGTTTGAAGCCTCGTATGTGTCAAAACATCAGTTTGATTAAGACGGACATTACACTTTGTCTCTCAGCTTCGCAACAATGATGTTCTTTGTTGTTCTTGGTCAGATCGAGTCCATTGTGTATCTGCTGCGTATGTAAAGAAAACCAGTTCTCCCACAGAACAATCACAACTTGATCTCTTGTACATCCAGCCAACATTTTTTGAGCTGCAAATTGTTTTGTGTTTCTTGGCTATGAAAACCTGGAATCTTTCCCCTGTCAGAATGAAGCTCTTACACATTAAATACTAATTCAAACTTCATTTATAGCCGGATATGGTTGACTGAGGCTGCACACAATTCAACGTCATCACAACAGTGGAGTAGGAGACAAAAAAAAAAGAAAGAAGGCAAAGAACCAGATTGCGTACATTCTCATATCTGAAATAAATCAGACATTAAAATGAAATAGCAACATGTATATCATTCTGTCAAGCTCGCGTATGATATTAACTAGCAGTCGGATTTTAATTTATGACCTCCTGTCCCCAACTGCAAGAAAATCAGGGAGGTGTAACAATGTCAATGTGTCCTCACTGTCCTCCATTGTTGTCTCAACATGAGGCTTTTCAAAATGCTGGCTGAGGCGACAGCGACATGTTTTCAAGAATTAATATAGGAAGGTCTTCTCGTGCATGTACTTGTCAATCCGCTGGGTCAAGTACATTGAAGAGAGAGAGATTTTTTTTCCCCTCCTTTTCATTCAAATGAAATATGAAAGAATACTTCTGGATGTACTGGTCGTCGTTTCTCTGTTCACGTCGTCTCTGATGACGACTCTTAGTTCCGAAATGTTCGCTGTCCTCCAGTTTCTAACTCAGCAGGCCTCAAATTCTGTGTCGCTGGTAAGTCGTTGTTGCGGTTCAACTACTTAAGTAGTCATTTCAGTTCATAGATTCTTTTCGTGGTATAGTGGTGAATAAAACTGCACAGGCTGACACATTTCCAGGCATTGGGTTCGTAATGTGAATCAGATAATGAGATCTTGTTCTCAGAAATGTGACGAATGTATGTCACAAATGGCAGGCTTCAGAAGGCATATTAAGTGATTCACTTAATTTCTGTGAAGGAGCTCAGACAAAACATTGAAGAGCACTAGACCAGTGATGACTGGTTTTATAAATCGGCATCATTACCTAGAAAGGTGGACAAGGAGAATTACTTGGTAATTTTTTTTTTCCCCTTCTTTTCCTCCCCCTCTACAAACAAGAGCTATAATGTGTCCAGAAACTAAATACACTCGTACTCCTCTTACTAAGTCTTTATGTTGTGCTCATTTATTTCAGGTCCCATTATAAAGGAAGGGGGATCAGTGTGTTGCCAAGGAAGTGCCTTCAAATCTACAGCAGTCATAATAACATTGTTGTGTTTTATAATATTTCTATTTTTGTTTCTTTTGTTGCTGTTTGCCGATGGACATTCCTGTTTGTTTGTTTTTTTGGACTGAATTTGCTTTTTATTTTAAAAGTGTAACTGTATGTATCACACATTTGTAAGGAAATAATAATTTAATATCAAATGTACCTATTTATTAAAATGGTATTTACCTACTAATTTCACAGTTATTCCAAATCAGATTATTTTTGGTTATGAATGTCATACATGATGGAGAGTAAGCTCTTTTGTTTGGTTGTATTTGGATTTTACTTTCACTATTACACTGATGATACGCTCCGCCATTGTGCTCATTACATTTTATTTGGCACTTGAGTGATTGCTGATAACGCGAACATATGGAATAATAAGAGTGGTGATAATACACTGCGGTATTGAACAATAAAAAATTTTTGAAGCACAGCATATTTTGCCATTATTGAGGATGAGTGGAATGAAGCAGGGGTGGCGTGGCGGGTGAGATTGTACATGGCGCTCCTGGGAATAGACCGCTCACAACACTGTGGTCTGCCTTTGACAGTGCAACATCAATCCCAATCATCTTACGTATTTTGAAGACAACTCATGCAGCCTTCTGTTCAGTGTCATCACGGTTCATACAAAACAAACATCAGCAAGACTGGATTTCATTAGAGATGGCAATGGAAATCCATTTTTCTTTTCTTTCTGGCTCAAGCATTTGTTTGGGGTGTTTTTCTTTTTGCAGTTTTTAGCACCCTTTTGACATCGTATCCTGTCCCTGCTCCTCAGGTGCACCCAATACTGAATTCTCTCCTCCGTCATTCCAAAAATTCTGTCAAATTGTTGTGTTTATCTTTCTCAGCCACTCATTCAATCATGGTTGTCATAAAACATAGCTTGGACTCAACCAGTTGTTGAGCAACGCAAGCAAAACATAACCAAATACTTCAAGCAAGCGCTTGAATTAATCACAGGTGCAATTCAATTTCTACACACAGTCTTTAACAGCAAGGGTCAGAATAGACAACATATATTTAGATTTTTTTTTTTATCTGTTTCTTGCCCATGCTTTAAAACAGGATTCTATATTTTTTTGAAAGCTTAGAAAATGACTTTGGCGCAAGTTTGTTGTAGCTTTTATATGCAGTCATGGGAGCAAAACATTTCAAGCACATTTGTTTATGATAATGAAAATCTAATGAGTGTTACATACCCCAAAATGTGAGATCACTCCAGGACTCCCCTCATCAAACCTGAATACAAACTTGTGTGTGAACCAGAGAGGGAGAGAGAGAGAAAAAAAAAACCCTGTTTATCTCAGTTTCAATCCTGCATGTTTCGATTATTGGTTTATTGTTAATTAGTAGAAAAAGCTGTGGACATTGGCATGAACTGAAATCCTCACTTTAACTATTCAATGGGAAATGTACATATCAGAACTGTCTAATAAAGATCATTGCATAACTTTTGAGATAGTTAAATATAATCCAGATATATAACTCATTTGAGCAACTAAAGTTTTACTGTTTAAATACAGAACAGGTTTGCTATAAATTCCTGATAAAACAAAATGTTTTCTTGTATTTGTCCTGCTGTATTATTTTGTGCTGAGTCCAAGACCTGGGTCATCGTGACAGTTTTTATTCAAACAGTACAATATAAATGGGGGTTTGGCCAAAGGGATGGCGCTCGATCAGAAGAAAACAAAGCAGGGCCAAAGATTACAACAGCATTTATCTCACGGAACAATGTCTCTACAGACTTAGCAGAAAAGGTTTGTTACATGGGACTGAGCATTATTCAACAATGTCCGACCTGTTGTGAGATTGTTTTGAAATAAAATAACAATAATAATAATAATAATAATGATAATAATAATCCACAGAAAACACAAGTTCAAAAGGGTTGTGAACTGAAATTGCACTTTAGAAATATGTTTCCTTCAGTTGACGAGGCACAGATCCTTTCATTGTTATTATGGTCTTGATCAATGTAGTTTTTCCAACTTCATGCGAGGGGGCCCTGTGTTGCAGGATTACAAAATGGCTGACAGTCTCCGCTCCACAAATCACAACTTCCACTGGAACAGGACCATGCTTGGAAATTTATGATTCACTGAATTCCTTTGTATTGCGGAGCCCGCAAAAAACAAATAACCTAAATGTTCACTGCCGTAAGAGTCTCAAACTTCTCTGATGCACTAGTGTGTGATATTAACTGGGACCGATTAAGGAAAAGAGTGATGTTTTCTGCTTAAGCTATAAAAGGATTAGACCAGCTAAAAATACTGCTCGCACCTCATGGGGATGTGCTGGGGATCCCTTTCCCTCCGGATGGCCAGAGCGGGGACATCGGATCCTAATCTGAGGCGGATATCACTTATCTGAAGACAAACAGCACAGATTAGGAGATGAGACAGAAGATGCACTGGGGACTGCATGTGGGAGGGCTCTAACACAATTACACACAAGCACCAAATCCCTCCTCTGGTACCTTTGAGAAATTCTGGTGTAATAAATAGTAAAGGGAGACCAAAGCCATGCCATTTCCCTTCCTGTCAGGCTGCGCCCTGCTCCACCAAAGATCAGGAGACGAAATTTAGTTGCACTTTGGTGTTTTAGTCATACTTCACTTTGTGTGTGAAGGTGTGATTCGGAGTGGCTGCAGCAGGTGGACCATGGGGCTTTCAAAACAAACCCTCATGGAACTCATTCCCTAAGTAACTGAGGCTGTTCAAACTATACACACAATTGTATTTTGGTTTGGTTTTCCATTTGCTGATATATTTCAAGCTAAAACCTAAACTTGGTTCCTTGTGACGTATATAAATCCCACTCCCCCTATTGATGGAGGAATTGTGTGACAAAAGTAAACACTTTAATCCAATTCCTCTAAGACCCCCAAGGCTTCAGTCAGGCAAACCATCTTATTTATAGTGATCACAGTAGCCGTGATGGTTGTAAAATTGGTGGAGAGGGCTCATTGATTCACTCCATGTCTCATGATTAATTCATCCCTCTTCCTGCCTTTTGTAGGACGCACAAAACCAGCATGAGTCACCAATAATATACATTGAAAAAGCACCACTTCCATGAAGAAATTGACAGATGAAGTATGAATGAAGTGAGCTGGTTCCCTCATGTTCAAACCATGCCAAAAGGTGAAGAAGACCAAGATGAGTGACTTTGAAAATATAAACCTAAAATCTTCATGGTGTGTTTTCCGATGCAAAGACCATTTTGGATGTGGATTGAGCCAGAAGTTGCACTTTTATATAAAACCTGGACATTACATAGTTTAATAGGAAATGCTGTAATGCTTGATTGCTCTTTCTCTCTCTCTCTACGCCAGCTGCAGTCTTTGATCCTATGTGCTGGAGGTGTTGGCACTGAGTCCCTGCCACCCCCTCTGCATGCCCCACACTGTGTGTGCTGTGACGCCTGCAATGGCTGAGGCTGAACACAGATTAACTGCAGGGCATCCTTCAGCACGATCTGCGTTAGCACCCTGACATGTGCCATAGTTCAGAGTTAATTCACAATTAGCTTCGAGTTTGCTCTCTTTATGTGTCGAGCTGCGTACGGATTACATAAATGTTAATTTCTGAAAGGAGTTAAAAATAAGAACCTTGCACAAATGCAAACAAAGTATTCACAGTATTTGTGTTAAGAGTCTCTATTAAAGAGTCAATATCAAAATATTGATTGAAACATTTATTGTCAGTCTATGTAGTAACGGACATGGAGATTTGTGCGTTAGGTCTTTCACAGACACGTTATCGTGAGCTAAGAGAATCTAACTCTTCATTTGTATGAGCCAGTTTGTCCCTCAACATTTGTTTTCTTTCTGTCCTGCAATTAACAATAATCTTTCTGTACTATCCAAAACAACAAATATGTACTTAAGACATGCACTGTCACTTTAAAATATTCATATTTATCAGTACATTTTCTGCTATTTCTATATTTGTATGACTGATTCTATATTGGATAGCACCTTAATGATCGACTCTTAGTTTTGTTTGAGAGTATAAAACCAGTGGGAGAAGTCCATAAAAAGCTGTAGTACAGAGACCAATCATGTATTATGAAAAAAAACCAACTTTATTTGTATAGTGAAAAGTAACATTTCATCAAAGCAGTTACATATTCTGTTAAAACAACACGCATTTCCATGTAACAAAAATGAAGTATGCCTTCTCTGAATCCTGTAATGGCTTGGAAATAAGATGAGCACACATAAGGGCAAAGTGATTCAACTAATCATATATATATATACCAAACATGATTATTAAGTTGAAATATATATTTGTTTAGTTTCTAAAACATTTCCAAAAATTAGGAGAAAATGTAAAATGTATTCCAAAAATGGAATGCCTGTGAATTACAGTTGTAGCAGAAAACAAAAGGCCTAAGTGGTGAATGATACATTAAAAAACAACTTATAATCTCTCCAGCACATTTATATGCATGCATACATACATCATTACAAATATCCTCCAAATGTAAAGGACAAAACAATTATTGAAGTCTTTCAACATGCATAACAATTATTTGAAGGCAACATGACTGGAATATGATTAACGACAATCAGGCAGTGTGGAAGTTTAAGATGTGTGACGATGTGTAACAGCGATTACATTTGAATGAATGTGTTGCAATTTTTAAAAACAAATACATGATATATTCAACAAAGGCATACAAAAACATAATTTTGAGTTGCTGTGATCATTTTTCAATTGCTGTCCCGTGATATGAAAACGTGTTTTAGGACTCCAGCCATCGACTGCAAAAACAGAATGTAACCAGGTCAATACTTAGAGAATGGGCTCTGTGTCATTCCAGTTTACTGATGCATCTTTCCACCTGAGAGGGAAAAAGTTAAAAAGGCATTACACACTCTCCCAAACACTGAACGATCTCCAAAACATAAATACAATATGTCTGGAATGCGGACAAAGTAATATATTTCAAAAACATGTTGTGGTTGTTCTCATGATGTGGTGACATCACTGTGCGTGTGTGAGAACATCGCCGCGTTAAAACAACAACAACTTGACAACACACACCTTGTTCTGATACAGAGATCCAGTGGAGGAATGAGATCTGCGTCATCAGCATGACTGCCCGAGGTCATTTTACCAAGAGCTACAAAACAATAAGAGTTTGTAGTTTATAGTCACACATACTTAAAACTAAAGTAATATGAATAAATATCACTTGTGAAATGGACAAGATGATTTAAGCCGAATAAAATAAGTACATAAAGACAATAACACTTGATAACAATACCCACAATACGATGACATCTAAAGGAAACATAAGAGGTTTGATTCTTCTGCGGTCATTTCATAACAAATGTGGTAACGTGTAACGGCAGGGAAAAGAATAATAAAGGTGATCAGATCAAGTGGACGCAACATACACACAGTGAGCCGGATCTCCTCTTGCTGATTGGCCAGTCCATCATAATAGTAGAGGTCAAACTCCAGACCTTTGTCCTCACAGGTCAACAGCTCCCTCTGCAGGCCAAACAGCACACTGAAGTGACTTTCACTGCACACCACCCAGATGGGGTAACGGGGTGTCTTAAGGTGAGCGCCGACCTTTGATTGGAAAAACAAAACACACACAAATACATAGTTAGCAGGGAAATCATTAATGACTATTTTAATCATTTTTGGTCCACTGTGACATTAAAAGATTACATGTATGTCTACATGAGTGAACTAAGGAATTACAAAACATGAATGTGTTTTGTATGTACGCGTCTATATTCCACAACACTCATTTAAAAGCTTAGAACATTGCTTAGAACAAAGGGAATTAAATGCAGCTTAGACATCTGAAATTTAACTACCAGCAGGTTTTACCACTGTGGCCATTGCTTTTGATATAAAAAGCATTTCAAGTTGATGCTTTCCTTACTAAGGCACTGGGAGACACAATACAAGCATTGTTACCAGAGCCGGACCATGAAAGTTGATTTTTTTTTCCCCAGCTATACTTTGCACATGCATCAACATTTCCCGCATTGAGGACATTTAATCTGTCATTCAGGTTTTGTTCTCCCACGACTTTACGTTTCTCTATCTACCACCAAATAATTTCAGACTATGTGCAAATGTATTGTTGTTTAAATCTACAGCCACATTCATACAATTCCACCATAGCTTTGATTAATATCTTAAAATTCTTTGTAAAAAAAAAAATACAAGGCCAATATCATTGGCACCCAAAATGCTATAATCAAAACTAAAACTTAATTGCCAAGTTCATAATCCTAATCAAGAAACAACACATGCTATATGAGAAAATTCCATTTTAGGAGGTCTTGGCTCTTTCAGGATTGCTTAAAGCACACGCATCAACATTAAACTGAAAAGAGCTGAAATCTCTTTCTGTAGTGACGTTTCCTTCAATATAATAGTTTCACATGTATCTTTCGGAATCTAACTGCAAAGCAAGAAGTGTCCACATGGTTATAAGAGATGATGAAAGGCTGCCGTTACTGCCAAAGGACTATCCATTTCATCTAATAAAATATTTTTCCCTTTTAAAACCTTTGGACGTTTTCATTAAATATCCTGAATAAACAAAACGTAATAATTTGCATGGACTGACAGCATTATAATAAACCACGTTTTAAACTATTCGAGGAACTCATAATTCTTAAAGCCACTCTGACTAGAGGACTTTCATAATTTTACTTCATCGATTTGAGCTAATATTTTTGAGCTGTGCATGTCCCGGGAGACTCTTTAAGAAAAAAAATGTCTTTGCTGTGCTGCGATCCATCAGTAACACAGATGTGTCCGCATGCACAGTTGAGCGTTGGCTCTTGATTCTAATCAACGCCTGTGAACGAAGAGTCAGCCAACAATGTCATTCACCTTACAGATGTTATAGTGTTCAAACAGGGACAGAAAGCCAACATCACATTGACTTTTGATTCCTTTAAGTAGAGTCACGTTGCCATTTCCTGAGTCCAGGTCCATCTCATTATCAAACACGTTCGAAACCGACCGGCCACACAGCAGAAGGTTGACGAGCTCCTAGTAAAGAAACACATGAAATGGCATGATTCAATATAGATTTTGTACATCGAGAAGAAAATCACTCAAAAGCCAGAATATTAGGTTATTACACTGTGGGGAAGAGAAGAGAGTAAATGGACTTTCAGAACAGCATAGTTTGTTTGTGTCCAACTGTCTGGTCTGTGATTTGCAAGAACTTCTCATCTACTGAAGCATTCATGGAAAACCCTCCCTGGGGTTAAGAGACAATGGCCAGAACATCAGAAAATATCTAATGAGCCGCAGTTCTCTGGACAAAAACGCCTTGTTGACGCCAGATGTGCGAATGGGTCGGCCAAGCTGGCTCAAGATAACAGAAAGGAAACAGCAACTCAAAACAACTACTGGTTATAATCACGGTAAGTAAGGAGGATCATTTCACAGCGTGTCTCTTAGCTTAGGGCATGAAATTGTTTTTGCCACCTAAATTGGTGACAGAAAGCTGGAAAAGCATTGGCCTCGTCTCGCAAGTTAAAACACGACTGCGCGGTAACTAAATGGTCTTCTTCACGTCACTCACTGATTCTCCGATGGCTGTAATGTGATGCTTTTCTCTTTCCTTTTTACTTTATATTTATACTTATAATAAATTAGTTATTTCTTCTTTCATAGGTTTGCAAAGACTTGTCTCAGGCTGGTGTCTTGAACCCATCAATGAGTTCAGTGTCCTCCAGCGGTTGGGTAGGAGACGGACGTCAGGAAATCACCAGGACGGTGCCATCGGGAAATGTCATGTAAATTCTACTCAATACGTTTTAAATTTTACTGTGAAAAACATTTTCTTAAACTCAAGTCAAAACTGAAAATCTTCAAAACGGCACATTAAGTTCGCCGAGCTCCAACCTGAAGATACATTTGAAAAAACAAACAAACATTAAAACAGTGTGAAAACAAATACGAAACAAACAAAACATCAAGATTCATACCTGAGTGCAGTAGCCATGGGCCCCAATAAGTGTTGTGGAGGGTACGTCCATATCTTCTCTCACTCTAAAGGCAAGACAGTTTATTTTTATTAGCCGGCACAAAATAATAAGATACTGCAAGATTTCACCAGGGATTTAAATAAAAAAAAAAAATAATAATAATAAATCACAAACTTTTTGATGGATCTCGAAAGAACAGCAGAAATGGTCAGCAAAAGGCATCCCAACACCCCAGTTTCAAACTGTGAACATCAATGGGAATCCGATTAAAAAGACTATTTCTCCACAACAGACAGAAAAGACAGTGACAGTTCCTGCACTGGCTCGCTCACTTGCTCAACGTGCTGCTCCAGAAGCAGCTGGAGGTCCCTGATGTTGTCCACAGTGAAACACATTGTCTGGGACAAAACAGTGGTCATGAATGTCTCAGACAAAGGTAAATAAAAACAAAAAAATAATTGCCGTAACTTAAGGCATCAATGGAACTCTTGGGAGTTAGACGAATTAGATGAACGGAGGCGTAACGTTATTATATCTCAGCGTCTGTTCCTACATTTGCACATTTATACCTTTTCCAGCACTCCGTCTGCTCTGTAGTGTCTCGTCGGGACGAACTGAGCTCTCCCTGAATTTCTGTTTCGAAAGAGAAGGACAAAAGCAAAACTGCAGCGAGGTTTTGACCGCCACTGGAGCAGATGGAAACGATAGTGACGTGATCACAGTTCAGTGAAAGCTGCTCACATGATACTAATAGAATAAACAGCATCAACATCTAAACAAAACATTTGACCTAAATACCAGTAGTGGGGTTCCACGTCTGGGTTAAAGTCAGGACGCAGAGGATTATGAGTAAGTGGATAAAGAGTGCAACCTTACATTGCGATTGTGGCTCGTTTCCCGTCGCCAGCCCTCCATAGGATTTCCGCCACGGCTAAAATAAGACACCGCCTTCTGGTGGCGTTGGAAGGTTTTAACCGTCTGAGAACAGAGTGGCATTTGAGTACAAAAACAGGTCACCTTGGGTAATAACTCAATCAATACTGAAATGTAGGTCAATGCTCAATGGTGGCACAAAGCACCCGTTGATACGACTTAATGGCTGGAATGAGCGTTCAAGTGATTGGTGAAAGGGGGGTACACTTAATGTTACGGCGTTCAAGAAAGCTCAAGAAATACTTTACTGTAGCAGATTATTGCAGACGTCCGTGTTTTCAAACAGCAGCATTTTCAAAACAGCCGCTTGAACGGATGCCAGGACTCCACAAGGGCCACCCTAAAAAAAAAACAAGTATACAAAGAAGAAAGATACAGTTATGCCACATTTCTCTGAATCACACGAAAATTACAACGCTTGATGGCATGCTCAGAATTACCTTCTTCTGTACAATCCGATATCTGAGATCGAACGTTTCCGAGAACGTAAAGCCCTGATTCCTCCACTCAACACTGAAACAATTAAGACTGGAACCAAGAAGGACTGCTTTTAGTTCCTGAAGAAAAACAAACGCAGAAAATTAAAGTCAAACACAGGGTCCGTCCATGTCGGTTCAAAAGAAATACTGCTGTGAACCCCCCCCCCCCCCCCCCCCCCCCCGCCCACCGTGGCGGCGTGTTGGTCCATGTGGCGGCCGACGAAGCCGTGCTCTGCAGGGCTCGTCAGGAGAGACCCTTTGGAGAGCTCACTCAGCGTTTCATCATCATCAATGTCATCTAGGAGTGTATCAACGCATATCAACAAGAGCCAACGGCATTAAGGTATTGTTAAATGTCACCAAGGGCAGTAGGATTAAGCCTCTCGCATAAAACACTCACCCAATACCATCTCTGGCAGATTCAAATCAGCGACGTTTGACTTGATCTTTACCCTTAAGAGCAAAAGACACAATGACTCTCGACGGGATGACGGTGTCGCTGTTGACATTTACAGTAAAAACTTAACAATACTTTACTTTTTAGTCTTTGCGATATTCTGTTGCACTTTCTCAGAGGTGTTTTCGGCGTTGACGTTCACGGGTCGACCCGGCGCTCCTTCGCTCTCTCCCTCGCAGTCCGGCGAGCTCGTTACAGTCGGCCGACTTTCTAAGCTTTTTTGAAGTAAGCCAGTCAGGGGGAGTCCATCCCGAGACGGCCTGCCTTCCTCCTCTTTTCCGAGCAGCGCCTGGGACGCTTCAGCCTTTCGACTTTGCCTTTTTCTGTTTGACTCCTAAAAGGGAAATGCGTCGGCGAAAAGATGGGAATGTGGTAAATAATGGGATCGTGAACTATCTCAGCATTACAAGGTCATTACCTGGGGAATCGGTCCGGCCATCATCCCTCGTCTGATGCGATTAGTTCTGCTTCTTTGGACGGTCTCCATAACAGAAGCATTTTTTTCGGGTTCTTTTTGGACGACGCTCTCGCTGTCTTGAAGGAAGGCCACTGATGACTCATCTTTTAAATCAAAAGTTGTGAAATGTGTTTGATTGTGACTGGACAGCCTGCATTTCTCTGGCAACGGTGACTTATTTGTAGACTTAGAAGTGCATGTTTCTTGTATATCAGACCTAGGAGAAAGAATTCCACACAAAACATGTTTTAACTATTCAAAACAACATAAAATTGTGGGGGTTTTTTGGTCAAAATTCTAATTCAAAATATTAGTTTCAAAATACCTTAATTCTGTTGGTTTTCCATTACAAAAACCTGATGTACTTTCCTCTGCTTTTGAACCATCGGGCACTGTCTGTGAAGGGGTCTTAGAAATCATCTTGGCAATTGTTGCACTCTGGGGAGAATTACTTTCCTGGATGGTGACGTTGTTCAGGTTAAGTTGCTCCATGTGATGTTTTACAATAATCTCCAGTAAAGTTTTCAGAGGAGATTTCTGGACCTGCAATGAGAGACACCTTGTGAGGCAGAGTGTCTCACCTATTTCAAGAAAGATTAAAAACTTTCCTTTTAGATAAACTTTAGTTGTGCTGCTTCAGATCTGGGGTTCTGGTGGACCGTCAAAATGCCGAGTGCCTTCGCTCACTCGATTCAGTTTTTCCTCTTCATGGATTCATGTCCTGCTACTGCATGTCATTATGCACCTCCTTTCTCCTGTTGTTTATGCAAACTCTCCCATCGCCTCCTTTTCACCCTCTATCTATGCTGCTACATACTATTGCAATTACTTTACGACATAGATGAAAGCTTCCTGCCGGGAACCAACATCATCTGATATTATGAGGATATTTTACTTCTTATTGTTTAAAAATATGTGTATTTCTCTCTATGGGTGATTTTATAGTTGTCCAGTTCTGTATGGAAATCACTTTTCCTATTCCCTACTGTTATACTTACAATCCATTGTCAAATCGAAGGTATACCGTGGACTCTTAGCACTCAATATGATTATAATAATATGATAATAATATTCATATTGAGTGCTAAGAGTCCACGGTACTGTGATTGTAAATTAATGGAGCCCAGACCATTCACAAACGTTTTCTCATATTTATTTCCCACTGAGCAGCTGAGAGACTTACTTTATTCCTCCTGTAGAGACTCTCTATACTGAGCATCTGCCTCAGGTGAGCTCTGTTGTTGATACTGGCCTCTGTGCGTGGAAGCTCTTCCTCCATACAGGCCATGGTCTTCTTCAGCCCCTGCCAACAGGTACACAGGTTATTTCTCCGTGGCTGCCAACTTTGGCCAAGTGTCGCTAATCTAAAATGGATGACGGAACAACAATCTGTGACCAGATTGGCTCACTCAACTGGCAACACACACAAAAAAAGTCAACCTTCGCATGGATGAGCTGTGGATGTAGCGAGCTAGCTCGCAGCGTTAGCGCTTTGCATGGAAAATCCCAATATTCGCCACACGGCGTCAAAACGCTCACCTTCCTGCTTAGATATTCCCGTACGAGTGAAGACGACACCTCTTCAACCGAGGCCACCATGGTGGGAACGTGTCCGGCGGTGACGACGCCGAGTCAATAACCATCGATTCCAGAAGCCGGAGCGGTCCGAGCGCTTCGGCTGTGACCGCAGGAGCTGCTGCTCTGCGCGGAGGCTCGTCGTGAAACGGGCCAGTGTTTGTCTGGCTCGCAACAGAACGTGCTTTTGATCCCGAAAACAAAAACAAACAAAAAAAAACTTCACAGCACACAGACGTTCACGTCCCAGCAGCAGGCGGTGGTCGACTGGACCCTCGGCTGAAAAGTTGTTTCCGGAAGAGCGTTACCATGGCGACAGTTTTCCTCATGCGCTGTGCGCAACTGCACGTACACAACAAGGATGGGATAGACCAAGATATACAATAATGATAATATATCAATATATATATATTTTATATTTTTACACACACACACACACACACACATATGTATATATATGTATATATATATATATATATATATATATATATATATATATATATATATATATATATATATATATATATATATATATATATATATATATATATATATATATATATATAAGGTATATAAAATATAAAGATTTTTTTTTAATGAAAGGGCCTAAACGCACCAGCAAAATATATACAGTATACTCAAAGTATACTCAGAAAATTACCATAAAACATGGTAATTAAATCGAACTAGATTCGATTCATTTGATTCACATTAATGTGTTTTGAAGGGGTTTTTTTTCTGTCAGATATGAATCATCATGTATTTTCCCTTTTTTAGCAGAAATTTAAACTGCCATACACAGTGAGTAACATATCAGCTCAAACTCCACAAAACAAAGGTTCAGTTTCACACTACAGGCTATGGGTGTGCATCATAGTGTGTGTTGGAGTCGTTAGGATGAATCCACATCATGGAATGGTTGTAAAACAGAAATATATTTCAAACAACAGCAAAACAAGAAAATAAAAACATTTCAGGGAAGAGACCACATGTTTCAATAAAAGACAACACATTTGTTATTTGTTGATTTTATTAGTATTACATATGACAAATATCCTCACTAGCCTAAAAATGTTTCTACTATCAAATCATAAAACTGTTGTCATGGACTAGATGATGACAACTGTATCGATTATTATTAATATTAAGAAAAGAAATTATTTGTGCATGGAGAAACTCATTGTTTTAAACGCTGCAAAAAATAAAAATAGATACACACATGAGGTCTACTGGATTGCAATATGTGAGTGTCCTTATAGGTCATGATTCTGATATTGAACCATTCAGTGATGAATAAACACAATAGTCCTCAATGCAGTACCAAGCAAATCTCACACTATCATTCGCTAATATGCTAAAAAAAACTATGAACTTAATACTGATGATTAAAAGCAGTTGTAGAACACCCACAAAACAGGTAAGATTTTATATGTGTTCCGTTAATTACTATACAAGGACTTTCTCATTTGTTTATTTTTTTTACATTTGAAACCTCAAAAATAACACTTGTCATTACATGGACCATAAAGTATGATATTTACAGTACAGTACTACATATTTGAAAATGGTTTGCATCAAATAGTTTTTGGGCCTTGAAGCAAATAGTTCAAAAGTTTTGCGCAGTCCTTTGCTTGAAAATGAGGATCAAGGCTATTTTTGGCACATGTATCATCCTAAATCCTGACTGGGAGTGCAGCTTTACAACTGTAATACGTAAACATCTTGTGTTTTCTTTTTGCTTTGTTAATGGCGTGTGTATATTGTTGTGTATCCCTTCCTCAGGAATGCCAGCATACTGCTTTTTTCATCCCTATGTGGTTGACCATACCATGAGCGATGAAGTTTTACAGAAGAGGTGAGAGACAACGGGGAAATTTTCCAACTCGTGGAGGGACATCAGTAGTCATACGCTGCAAAAGAGACAGGCAGAAGAGAAGTCAGCCACACCTTTGTCCGTCCTCAGTCCATGAGGAAGAGGAGCATGCAATCCACTTCGTGAAGAGAGGTTGAGAAATCCAGATTGGGAGGTATCATGCAGGCATGCGGTCACACCAAGGTCGTCTTACTTTCTATTGTGAGGATGCAGGTACTTGCTGCTGTGCCTCTGCTGTTCACGGCCTTACACATGTACTCTCCCTCGTCTTCCGGGAACGTTTCTGGCAGGTAGAGGCAGTACGTCTCTCCTCGCTCTATGTACTGGTAGTCCTCACAGTCCTGGAGCATCTCTCCCTCGAACCACCAGGTCACCTCTGGTTTGGGCTCGCCGGTGATCTTCACAGTGAAGCGAACCGGCTCTGAATCCACCACCGACTGATTTTTAAGAGGCTTTTTAAACCATGGCGCTCCAGACCTGGCGTGATCTTCCTCATCCTCGTAAGCTGCAGAGCCGTTGATAATGCTGCCTTCATCCTCCACAACGTCCTCCTTCTTCTGCAAACAGATGAGGAAACGATAGCAAGCTGCTTTGTTTTATTGTTTTTGTTTTTTTGTTTTTTTTTGCCAAATAAACTTTAAACCACACTCTTGATAGTGTCTTGTTTCAGAACTATTAAACTATAAAACAAGTACGTATTTATAAAGTTAAGAAGTTAAGAATGTACTTTTTGTAGGGCAGCATCAATCTCTTGCTGCTCAAACTGCATCCTCTGCAGCTTCTGCTCTTCTATCCTCCTCCGTTCCTCCTCCTCCCTGGCCTTGGCCATTTGTTCGAATCGGGCTCGCATGTCCACCTTCTGCTTGAAAGGCGACTCTTCGGCTCTCACGGGAGTCATTTCTCGTGCCTCATCATCCTGAAAAGCAGAACAACTGTGATATGTGGCCCTGCGATCCATTAGCATGAAGACATTTTGTATGTTTCAGTTCTTTTCCTTCACCGGTGCCTCTTCGGAAAAAATGCCATTGTCTTGTGAACATGCTTACCTCCTGGAATCGCTCAGCTTCCCTCTCTTTGATTTCATCATCAATAGCCTTCCTCTTCGCTCTCTCCATATCAATCTTTTTCTGAATCTCCTCCTCTGTGAGCTGCTTGATCTTTTCAAACTTGGACTTGAGGTTTTTGGCTTGAATGGAGCCCGTCCTCTTGAGCTTGGTCAGCTCTTCATACTCTTTGCTTACAATCTCTGAACTTTCGTTGACTTCATCCTGCGAAATAAAAGTTACATTCAATGACATGACGGCGAGGTCCTAAAAAGTTGTGCAAGAAAAAAAGCACACACACAAAAAAACAAAAAACAATCGCAGAAGGTAATGTGGACTCAATCATAATTTGTAATACTGCAAAACGTGTTGGTTGAAACTGACCTCGCCCATTTCTTGTCTCAGTTGTTCAAATTCCTGTTTTTCCTGCTCCAATTTCTTTTTGCGCTCTTCTGCCTTGCGCCTCTTCTCAATTTCCTCCTTCTCTTTCAGCAGCTCCTCAAAGTTCATCTCCAGTTTCCTCGGGTGCAGCGCCTCCTGAGAGTCGGCCTTAGTCATCCCTTCCTCCTCATCAAACACCTACAGGTAATCACAGAAGCACTCATTGTTACGGATTGACTTGACAGGCCGCACCAAATGGTTTTGTTACAATCGTGGCTTCGTTTGCCAGTACTTACCCAACGTTAAATAATGCTACGCGACGAAATTAATTTGTCACTCAGCGTTTAAAGACATGCATGTTGTAGACGTTGCAAAGAATGAGTGATTGTAAGAATGGTTTTAGTTTGTTTGGAAAGCAAAAGCATTTCAGATGGGAAATATCTTACTGTTTCAACTCCATATGCAGACATTTCCTGATCCAGGCCGGGGCTCTTTAAGAAATCATTTGGAAAAAGGAAAGGCAGTGCAAATGTACCAGTCGGAGCCCATCACAATAAATTCAACATGAACTTATCCAATTGAATTTACAATCGAATTATGAAGTATTTTGATGGATAGTTTGATGAAAACAGAACCTGCTTACAACATGTGTTCTAACGTTAGTTTACGTCACATTAACCTAATTAAAATTTTTGTTCTTAAAAGAAGTTGATCTGTGTATTGCTTTGTATTGAGTTGAAGATAAGTGTTATAATGAAATGTCTTGTGAAAGCTGGTCGAGAAAGCAGCAGCGAATTAAGCTGAAGCCTGAACAAAGCTACTACTTTAAACATGTTACCCGTCAGCCAAGTACATGCAGACCATGTAATTCATTTTGCCCCAGGGTCGTGCGGACTCACCATGCTCTTGCGGGCTTCGGCGAAGAGTCTCTTTTCTTCTTCCAGTCTCCTCTTGGCCTCCTCCTCTGCCTTCTTCTGCTCCTCCTCTCTTCTTTGGCGTTCCAGATCCTCAAAACTTGCACAAATTTTCCCGGGTTCACTGCCCTCCAGGTTCAGCAAAGCCATCAGTACCTCATCGTCTTCATCTACCAGCTGAGGAAAATACACTTTTATTAGTTATATGTAATTATTAAGTCTATCCTTATTCACAAGTACAGGATATTGGTCCCGCAAATAGAAGTTTATTTCATTAAAGAATGCCTGTTTCAATTAAACAAAGATAAATTAAATATTTATAGTATAGTATAGTATAGTATAGTATAGTATAGTATAGCATAGCATAGAATAGCATGCCAAGTTATTTCTTTATATGTCTAGTTTCATCTTTTTTTTATTCTTCACTCTGACAAGTTGCAGATGTCACTTTTACATTTAACATTCATCAAAATAGGCAGTAAGTATTAAGCAGTAAGTATTCTCATGTCACACTCCTACATAAAGTACAGAAGCAAATAGCAAACAATACTTTAAAGAACAACCGAACTCCTAAATAAATAATTTTGACCTCAGCATAACACATTTCAACTTTGAGAATTTGCACATTATAAAAAGGTCTCTGAATTCAACATCTTTTGAGCAGAAGCACATCATTCAAAATGGGAGAGAACATTCACCATGCTCTTTCTGGCTTCAGCAAAAGCTCGTCGTTCCTCTTCCATTCGTTTTTTTGCCTCTTCCTCTGCTTTCTTGCGCAATCCTTCAACTCTTTGTCTCTCCAGCTCTTCAAAGCTCAGTCTCAGTTTTCCAGGACGTATATCCTCTTTGTCTTCGTGAACTGGATCCACGTTTTCTTCATCTTCATCCTGATAAGATACCAAAGTGCTTTGAGCTCTATGGGCAGATTGGCTCAACAGATTTTAAAATGTGTAGATTTCATTTGGAGAGATTTTCAAGTCAGTTCTGTGAATTAATTTATTCATAAGGACCAACTTCTTCAAATGAAGTGAATGCACAGGAGAAAGCCAAGAATCTACTCGGATTTCTATTCTATTCTATTCTATTATGTTCTATTCTACTCTATTTTATTCTATTCTATTCTGTTCTGTTCTATTCTATTCTATTCTATTCTATTGCATCAGTATGTTCCATGTTGGATTTAATCTGTTAATTCTATTAATGCTAAAGAGCTAAAGAGGTACAGATGAAGTGTTGTCCTGTCATTAATCTATGTTCTATCCTGCTGTTGATTATGACACTTATTGACATGTGAACACCAATGTTTAAAAAAAACAAAAAAAACAAAAACAAATTTCAGACCACTGGGATTTTATGGTCTCAGCTTGAAGTTGTTTGTCCTGATAACAAATGAAAAGATGTTTACCTTTGTGTCACCATGTGAACTGAAAACTGTGCGGGCCATATTCACTCACTCTCCCATGATGTTTAAGCCATTCCCTTTCTACCTTCCACTTCTATTTAAACATTCACCGTTTTTTTTTTCTTTTTGGGAATCTAAATAATTTCATCTTCGATTCCTTCACCTTCTATGTCATTAGGTTTTCATGTGTTTTTCTTTTTTCTCTTACTCATGTTTGTAATTTACTTCTACATCTTTCTCCAATCCAAACTTATCCTGCCATTAAATAATGACAAGATGATGAAGCAATCACAGGTGCAAATGTAATGTGTAACTAATTGGAAAAAGACTGTACAGACAGTTTGTTCTTACCATTTCCATCCTGGCCTCCTCAAAAGCCTTCTTTTCCTCAAGTAGGCGCCGCTTGGCGTCCTCCTCTGCCAGCTTTTTCCTTTGCTCCTGTCTTTCCTTCTCCTCCTCCTCAAATGTCAATTTGAGTTTTCCAGGATTCAATTGCATCTTCTCAGATGTCTTCTCCTCTACATCCTAATTCAAATAAGAGAGAGACAACAATGCATTTTGCTGTGTAAAAGAATCTCCTATTACTAAAAAAAAACTAAAGCTTTACTACAGATCGATGACCTGTAATTGCCAATACGGTCATGTCATAGGCCCATTATGAACGAGCCGTGTCCCACAACAACTCCAGAAAGCTACCATGATCTCTGGCTTCACGGAAGCACTCCAATAGTTTGACATTCACTGGTCCTACACTGCCCAACCTGCTCACTTCAACAAACTCAAGCCCTGTTTAACCAAGCTATAGGTATTGAAAACGTTGAGGTTACCTTTCATGGCAGCAGTAGGATATCGTAATTATGTGGGATACCATGCACTATGAAAGCACAAGGAAAAATGTGTCTCGAAGAGCCGAGTTTAAAAAAAACCCCAACTCTCTCCAGTTGGACTACACTATACACCTCCCTCAAGTTTTGAAAAATTCAGCATGCTAAAGTTGCATTCACACTGCAAAGCGTGAGGCCACACCCATCAATATGGCCGTGTTCCACCTGGATTTTGTCCTCAGCAGACTGATTGATGTTTTACGGGTGCAGTACTGAGAACCAGTACCGCACCCAGTACTGGTGAAAACGACACACAGACGGGTAAAAGTATGAAAATGAAAGGTTATTCACAAACCTAATTTTTTTTCCAAAAACACAGCACTTTGTAGGAAAGGGGGAACAGAGAGCAGTACTAAGTAAACTAAAGTAAATAAATGAAGACTCTACGCTACCAACTAGTGGGCAAGAGTTAAACTACCAACTGAGAATTAACCCTCAAAACAAAACTAAAATTACTCAGGACTACAAAACTCAGGAAGTCACTCAACTCAAACTCACAAACAAATAAGAGCTGCGGTGGAAGATAAAAAGAGTCAAAATTTCAACCACCACTACACAAATAACACATGACCCGAAAAAGCTAAACAAGGACCAAGATTCAAAACCACTGACGCACAATACACAGCGGCAGAGTGGTGAACGTAGCTGCAGGACATCGAGAGAGCAGAGTGACGCCAGGAAGCGCCAAGGTGAGAGAAGAGTGTGACTGTTGTGAGCCTCACACACACACTGTCAAGGTCACGCCCACCTGCAGCTATGCAGAGCTGGCAGTGCAGAACCGTGACAGTTACCTCATCTCCACCAAATCGACTGCACGTACTCGCTCCCTTGACCACAGACTCTGTCCTCGCATCCCAGTCCTCCCAGGAGCAAGAGAGCTGATTTTGGCACAAACTGCCTACATCCCACCTCCACTGATCACACATTAACTTTTCTAGTCCTTCACTGTGCAGCTTGTGCATGTCAGCTTTTAAAGAAAGCTTTAAAAATCCCACAACAACACCAGACGTGAACAATGTTGTGGTGAATAAAATGATGAAATCGTAAGCTGGCTCCATGTCTCTGTGTCCGGGGAACCCAGGAGAGGTAGGGTCACGTGCTACAGATGTATGTAATGATTAATTCTCCCAATGCCTACTTGTTCAACGACTGAGCGTCGCTTCGCTTCCCGGAATGAGCGTCTGTTTTCGTTGTATTGTTTGAGCTTCTCCTCCTCTGACTTCTTCTTCAGTTCCTCCCCTCGACTCCTCTCCATGTCTTCAAAGTTCACCTTGATTCGGCCTGGAGATTTGGATGGCTTTGCGGGAACCACACGTACCAGGATTGTGTCATCTCCCTCCTGAACAGTAAGATTAGAAGAAAAAAAAAAGATTACAGGGAAAGACAGCAAATAAAATCTGATTTACACCAGCAGGCCATGTCCACAGATGTAGATATATTCAGTGCAACACAAAAAGCAAGCAAAGATTGCACAGTATTTCTCACTCCAGCAACCCATGAATTGAAATAATTTCAAGTCTTCAAACTGTGCCAAACTCTGAAAAGTCAAAGAATTGCCACATAGGCACTTTTGTGACATTTTGTCGTTATCCAAGGGTTTTATGATCAAAAAGCTTGTAAAATACCGCCACATAGAGGTTTCCAGTGTATATCAAATCACAGACGATCACACGGTGTATTGCGACGCAATAAAAGTGAGTCTCACAAGAAACATGCAGCACAAATATATGCCTTCATATATCAACACCAGAAATGTTCAGTATGCTATCATTAACAGTGTTCGAATTTGTCCGTGAAGTCCAATTTGGCTTGATTTTGACTTTCGGTCACATTTCAACATGATGGCAACGTGTTTCCTTTTTACTTTCCCGTTAATATTTGTCTTACCTCCATTGCATAGCAGTAAAACATTCTGAATGTGTAACAAATAAACATTCACATATTCCATAGTAATGGACCACCTGGTGATTTTCAACCATTTCGATTTACAAGTTTTGATGTCATCATGGTGGTGATCATCACAGAAATAATAGAGAAACATAAAAGTGACAAAGGTCAAGTCAAGTCCCATTCCCTGAAACCTGGCAACATTTAACCTGATCGACTCATTCTTTGGTAGTGGAAGTGTTTCAGCTCACAATAGTTGTGTAGACATTTTATTTTTAAATAAACCGTTTAAACCTGACAGAGTTGTGCTGCAATGTTTTGGATTTGTGGTTATATGGAGCGCAGGGACAGGAGCACAAACTAAAGCTTCACAATTTTATTTGCAAATGTATCAAATCTCTCTTATCGTCTAATTATGTTTTAGATCCTTGGGATATTTATTTCATTCAGTTGTCATTATTTAATCTTTGGCTTTGTTGAGAGGATATGTTTCTGCTGTTTATATGAAAATAAACACTTTGAATCAGTAATCTATCATTAATCTTGAATAAGTGTTTCACACCCATTACTGCTGCCCACATACCGAGAATGACAAACACAAGGGAAGTTTAAAATCTAGAATCACAAAGATTTCGTTGACTTCATCCTGCGAAATAAAAGTTACATTCAATGACATGATGGCGAGGTCCTAAAAAGTTGTGCAAGAAAAAAAGCACACACACAAAAAAACAAAAAACAATCGCAGAAGGTAATGTGGACTCAATCATAATTGTAATCACTTGGAGAGAAATGTGACAGCGGCATTCAACCACGCACAAATTAATGAATTTGAGTAAAATTCCTCATGCTGATAGCTATTCTAACGGAGAGCATGTGTGGCGGGGGCCAGCCTATTGGCCTAATGTCACCATTTGCAGTAGGTCAGCGTATAGGTGTCAGTTGAAGATAGCAGTCTAATTTAGTCACAGTAGGGAAGTCGAGGGCTAATTTTGTCTCTGAGGTGTGGGAAACAGTTGCCACTCAAGTGTTGTCTACACCTGGCAGATCTTTTCCAGTTGTTTCTAGATTAATGAGTCAGTGGTGTTTCCTCACAGCTAAACGTTTTAATCCACAAGCATAATTTATGTGTACGGGCAAAAAGAAAACAAAGAAAAATGCACGTTTCAAATGACACTTGCATTACATGTTACTGTGTATTTTCATCATTGACCCTGCATCAACACTATCTATCTATCTATCTATCTATCTATCTATCTATCTATCTATCTATCTATCTATCTATCTATCTATCTATCTATCTATCTATCTATCTATCTATCTATCTATCTATCTATCTATCTATCTATCTATCTATCTATCAGATGTCATTGTTGGATAATAATTTCCCTAACATTCCTCATCATCATCATACATCATAATATTCCTAACAATGTGAACATCATTGTCAGGTTGACTGGAGCAGAACTCGGCTCAAGACCTAACAGGTCATTTCTTGTAATTGGCCATGTGGCACAAGGACACTTACATAACCATTCTCGAAGAAATGCATGAAATGATAACAAGCCTGAAAACAGCATTCCATGTGGGAGTTTTTTTCCTTGTTGTAGTGGCTGGAAAAATTGATTGGCATTTTCTTTAAATCTTCTTTTAAAACTTTTTCAAGGCTTAACAGTTCCATGAAATGAAAGTGACCTATTTAGCGTCAGTTCACAGGCTGGTCATGTCAACAATGCCACAAGTAGTTTCAGACCTATATCCAGCCTCTGCCAACTGGTTTGATGTCAAATATCACTTAAAATAACTCACTGGAGTGGCAGCTGAGGATTACCTGACTCATTACAGATTAAAAAAAATGCGCCATTCTCACCAGAAAGGAAGCGTCGAGATACATTGAGCCAGTGACAGGTGAGTCGCTCTGCAAATAGTTCACTGTCGGTTCACTGACCTCAACAGCCTTCTGAGCCAATTCCTTCCTGATTTTGGCTTTCTCAATGTTGTCCTGGGCTTCCCGCTTCTTCCGCTCCCCTTCCATCCTCTTCCTCTCCTCTTCGTGTCTTTGTTTTTCCATTTCTGCAAATTTTCCCTTCACGCTCCCTGCAGATTTCACAAATCAGGACACAAATCTTGAGTCTCCACTCCCTTCTAAATCCCAGATTGGACATGATTTCTTTTTCTCCTCTTCTTATGCATTGCTGTGTGCCTTACCTGTGATTTTGGGAACGTAGGATTTCTCTATTTTTGCTGGCTGCACCTCTTCTTCCTCATCACTGGAAGCGAGTAGTTCTTTTATCTGGAGCCAATGACATGTACAATGCGGTGAGGTTACGGTTTAGCTGGGATCATCTGCTTTGCCACTCAGGAGCCATGCTGGTCCCAGCAAGAACACACGTCTAATCCCCGCTAATAGCATGACCATGTGTCTGGTAGGTGAGTCTCTGATTGGACCGGAGTGTTGTTGCACACAGAGGAGATGAGCGTAGGTGTCCAAGTTTTGGCCGGCCATGCCATGGTTGTACACAGGGAGGTTTTTCAGCCCTAGTATGATTAATAATCCACTCAGATAACACCGCATCACTGCAATTATTTCACCGCAGTCGATCACAGACAAACACGGCCTCAGTCCTTCAATTCCTGATCTTTGGTTAAAAGAAGCATTAGTTCAAAAGCAAAATTAGAATCTGATAATGTCATGAAGAACTAATAATCTTTTTTTTTTTTTTTTAAACAATTGAATAATCTATTCTTTGTTATTTTATGGATAGTCAACAAATAGTTTTTTTTTAAACGTAAGAAAAAAGATCAAATTTGTTCATTTACATTAGGAATGGTTGTCTATAATTTTGCTTTTGCTTATTTATACTGCTTATTGCGAACATTTAGAGCCTGGGTTCATTCACATTGTGACATTTATCCCCACATCCATCCAGGTTTGCTTGTTTGTTTGTTTATTTACGAAAAGAAAAGAAAAAACTGCCAAGAGCTTTTCAAATGAAAGATCCAGACTGCTTTCTCAGGTCTGTCGCAGATTCTTCTGATTCTGGTGTCTTCAAATGGTTTTCCTCAACATGTGCGAAATCATTTTAACTTCTTCAGAGCGGCCTCATCTAACCTCAACCCGAGCCCATGCGAGATCTTCACTGCTATCAAGGACTCATAGCTCAGTCAACATGCTACAGATATAGCAGTCTACTTAATGGATAACTATTTAACATAAAGTTCAGTGTCTTAATTTGGTTAAATTAGTTGTCATTTGGGTGGGTTTTTATTGTAACAATAAATTCAATGGTTGAATATTGGAATATTTAAAACTAATAGCGAGGTTAGCAATATGACATATGGAGTGTGGCTGATGTGACTTTTGACTGGGGCGGGCACACATCGTCTTCAAAGGTCGTAGTCCTTTAAGTTTTAAACGTATC
Source organism: Blennius ocellaris (assembly GCF_963422515.1). Lineage (NCBI taxonomy): Eukaryota > Metazoa > Chordata > Actinopteri > Blenniiformes > Blenniidae > Blennius > Blennius ocellaris. Next base: position 13,632,225 of record NC_137661.1, on the reverse strand, counting down.
CCTGCTTCTACATGCCTGAATTTAGTAAATAAGTCATAATTTGCTCTGTTGAAGCAGAGATGAAACCTTGCAGGACCCCCCCCCCCCCCCCCCCCAAGAACCATGAGTGCCCACCTCTGCGTTAGATTGTGTAAAAGACTGAATCCTCACCGAAGCAGGCTGCTCTGTCACTCCATCATGCTTCATCATGCCATGCAGATTTCAGACGGAGGTTAGTGGGGTTATCAGTCTTTGACCTGCTGCTTCTTTCGGTTCCACTCCCTCTCCTTGACATACTGCTCTTTCCTCTTCTGCTGCTCGTTCCTGTTTCTCTGCCTGCTACGTTCTTCCCTGGCCTTCTGCATGGCCTCAAACTTGCCCGTCACGTCCCCCTTTTCTTTGCTCGTTTTAGGCACGTAGCTTCTTGCCACTGGCTTTCTGGACCTGAGAAGTTTCTGTGGTTTAACGGACACAAAAGAACAAAACACAACATCAGTGTGGGGAAGCACAGCGTCTTCACAAAGTTCTGTCGCGTGTACAAAATGGTGTTTTTGTGGCTTACCTCTTTTTTTAATGTCACATCAGAAATATTCAGGTCTTCTTCCGTGTGAGGCTCAGTCTCCCCTTTTTGCTTATTTAGAACACCATTAACAGCTTCCGAACTCGTTTCACGTTTAACACGTTTCTCGTTCGCCGCGTCGACATCTTTGTGCTCCACACCGTTTATGTGAGTCTCGTCAGTTTCATCACTGGTTTTATCAGTTGTGTGGCCCGGCGTCTCTTCTTCTTCGAGCGAACTCTTCGTTTCGTCCGTTTTCTCTTCCTCGTCTCTCACCACTTCATCCTTGTGTGTCTCATAATCTGCTTTGTCTTCTGCACTGTTCATCTCTTCTTCATTTTCAAAGAAGACGTCCTCCATGTCGTTGGCAATGACGACCCGAGCCTGTGAGACCTCAGTCATGCTTGTACGACCGTGACAAGTTGACGAACAGGGTCTTGAAATTGGTTACCTGCAACAACAAAGAAAATCATCATGACGGTCCGAGTATTGCCATTAAGCTTCAAAACAAAGGTAGGCCACTGTCCTGACTGTGCCCTGCATGGTTTCCACACGTTCCTGCTTATGATGGGGGGCTCGGTCTCAGGGTTTCTACAGAGGCTTATGATGACTAATGTATTAAATGATGGTGTGTTTTCATTCAGGACTGTGCCCCTCTGGGAGGAGGATCACCCTGCTGTATTCTACCAATTAACACAATGTCAGTATGAAACAAAAAAGTGTTTAAAAAATGTATTTAGCAAAGTTATATGGTGGACGTATTTATCAATAAAAGACATTCAACACTATTTGATGAACCACAACGAGCTTAAAACCTTTAAAACGGGATGATTCACAAGCTCATAGTTCACATCACTAAAACATAAACCAGTTGTGTTGGTTTTGTGTTTTTCCCCATGTGCTGATTTGTACACGTGTGTTATAACTATTGTAATAATCAACAGATATGACAAGGTTATTTGCTTCATTTAATTGATTGTCTTAATTTTTAGATATTCTCAGTCATCTGATCTCTCCTCATTAGTAGAAAGCGAACTTCTGCAGTTTATCCAGCACTTTAGTTTTTCTTTTTTTTCCCTTCTTAACCAAAAGTAAAACATGACAGACACACTTCTATATTTTACCACACTAACTAACCCATACTAGCGAATTTCACACCCCAGCATGGGAATCTGTGTATGTAAAATACTCTTATTGTGCAAAAGAGTTCCTGTGATCTTCAGCATGTTGGGAAAGAGCGCAATGATGGAGGCCTGCAGACCTCTATTTATAACCCACTTTTGCCCCCATGGCATGTGATCATTGCTATTTCTGATGAGTGATAGGCGGTTGGACCGAGCTCAGTCTGGCACCCACATGTCGCTGCACAGGCCGCTGATAAAACGGTCCGACTCAGAGTTAGACAACTGGAGGTATGAGAGTTGTTCAGGAAGTTTGTTGTCTCGCAATGCTTCTGCTTTGTGTCACTGTCTTCAAAATGCCTTCTCTGTGTCACTGTCTTCAAAATGCCTTCTCTATTCAGGTATGACGATCATATATTGCTGCCAGACAGTTGGTCTACATTTCTGTGTAATCTGGAAACAGAAATGTCTTGATGGTGTGGTCAAATTAAAAAAGTTACCCTGATGAAATTCTCGTCTTCTAACTGTATGTAATCAGAAGAAAAAGAAAAAAAAATCATTATCATGAGCAACCCGCTGCCGTTATTACAAAATCCATGTTTCTGTGAGTACATGCATATGCATACATAATCCTATGTGATTATATTTTTACAATTACAATAAAATGTAAGGATCAGAATATATAGCCTCAAAACTAATATCTTATTGTATCAAGACAATGTATGGTATAAATGGGTTACTGATGGGTCATTTTGGCTGTCAGTCTCATATTTGGTAAAACCATATGCTAACCATTTTTTTTAAATTTAGAATACTGTTGAAAACAATGTTTATGTGCAAACATATCTAGTTATTTCAACATTTTTCCAGAATCAACATGCCTCTCACAAATACTCTATCATCTAAATCTGACAGAGACATGTACAATTCTTTCTTGGTTTGTGTGGTTTGATGAGTTCAGACAATATTAATAGTCTGAATCTTTACTTTTAGCAGGTGATGTCCTATTTCTGTACACACCTGGCAGGAGAGATCATCAGGGTGAGTCAGAAACAACGAGTTTGGTATATATGGATATATTATTCCTACTGTTGATATTACTCTCTGACAGCAGCATGTACTGTTTTTATTTATGTTTTTTTGTTTTTTTCCTAAATGTGATCACAGCAGCTCAAGAGAGTTAACAAAAGAAAACTAAAGTAATACTTTCACAATAGCATTAAATTGTGGACTGAACATGTGTTTGATGTGTGTACAGCTGCTTTTACTTCCCAGTTCTGAATAGAATTTATATATTTTTTTTTCTTTTTTTTTTTTTAATGGACCTCCATGTACACACAGGCCTAATCTAACAAATCCTACAAGTGAGACAAGTATGATCAAACAAACATAAAAGCTCACTTCACCTCTTCAGCGTGCTGCTGTCCTTCTTTTGCTTCCAAACAAATCCTTTGTGTTGGTAAAAAAAACCAGAAGAAGTGAATCTCTGAACAAACTGGACAATCCGTCAAGCGTACCACTCGGTGCACCAACGCGACTGCGGGCTGGCCGCTCGTCCGGGAGCCCTTTCCATAAAAGTACCGCTACTTTCTACCGGATACTGCATTCCGTCCGCGCCTGCCGCAGGTTCAGCTGTTGCCCCGCGCGCACGTCCGCACGCACGCACGCACACACACACACACACACACACACACACACACACACACGTACACACACGTGTGTGTCATCCTGGCCCGTTGCAATCACAGCTGCATAAACAATGTTTAAATTTAAAAAAAAAATAAAAAAAATTAAATTCAAAGAAATGAATCTGACGGTGAATGAGCACTTATTTTAGATTGTAGTTTGTTCAGTCTCTCTTATTCAAATCTCTGTTATTCAAATTATTGGTTTTGATTTTGAATAGCTTTAACGGGCATACTTCACTGTCTTGAATAATGTAGAAATTACTGTATTATTCTAATATATTGTATGGTTATGATACACGTTTCCTACCTTTTCAGCTCATAGAACTAATGCATTGTTGCAGTTTTGTGCAGCAAAATGTGGCTTGCTTTATACTGAAAGAGGCTTTACTCAAAACTCAAAAGCCCTAATATTTTTTTATGCTTTTCTTTTCATGTAATTGGCTTGTGGAAATTAAACTGCGAGATGCTTTTTTTTATTGAGCGATAGACTACTAATATATGGGTTGCAAAATTATTTGGGGCAAGTTTTGTCACACTTTTGAGCGGGTCTTTTCAGTGGGTCTAAATGCAGACAGAGATTATTCTTTATCTTATTGTTGGCCAGGCAGGATGCCTGACTTATCACTAAAGAGGGACTGCAACTTGTCCTTTGTTTTAACCTAGACGTATGCTGTCATTCTGCTATGCGGCGACTGTTATAACTTATACCTGCAATGCCTTGAGCCATAAAGTAAATGTAAAACACAACTTTTTCTATATCTCAACTTCACATGTGCTTAGAAACCAGCAATATATAGATGACTGACATTTGAGGTCATTTATAATCGTAACTCTGACTCTCCTCTTCATTCCAGCATGAGAAAATGCTTCTCTCACTGTAGATGGATGTAAATAGAAACCTTGCTCCAGACACATTTAGTCTGCCCTAATGGCTTCATGCACAGCTGCTGACTCACTGACCAAACAGGCATCTGGCTAAAACTCTAGAAAAAATTTTGTATGCAAGACTTTTAGGAATCAGCGGAACATTTTGAAAATAAACCAATAAAAATAATGCAGCAATCTCCACATTGCTGCTTGTTGATGGTTGTCAGGCTCAACAATCATTGGAGATGTACAGTAATTTCTCTTGAAAATAATATGGTGAGGATACATGACACAGTAAATTATAAAAAAAAAAAAAATGACAGTAAATTAAAGTTAAATAATTTGAGCAATAACTTATGTGTCCATCTCGAGCAGTTAATGTTCGGGGTATATTTAGGTAAAGAGCCAAAGATTTTCGTCACACCTTAAAGTTGAAATCTGAGCCACTGTGTCCTTGGGGAAAAAAAACAAAAAACACTAAAAAGAAATATTAATGTTGGAATCTTGAGAATACAGTGAATATGATGTTGCGTGAATATGGTGGCAAGGTAAAAGTTAATAAACACACAATGGTCTTTAGCAGTCTTGAGTAGCATCATATGTAGATGTACATGGCTATGTGGCAGGATGAGCGGCCTGCAGGATCCTTTTGTACATGAGTATTTCCTAGGTTGGCGTATCATTGTACCTAGTTTGAAGAGTATTGCTGAGTTATCACTCTGATACAGACAAGAGCATGTATTCTCATGTTGAGGAACAGTGATGCTTTATGGGGAAGACACAAAGGGAAAAGAGTCATCAGGGATCCCATCGATGAGAGTTCATGAAAGCTGTTGGAAAATATTGGCGTACAAGCGGCAGGTAGCTTTACACATTCCCTGAATCAACAGCAGCACAGGAGTCAATGTCCTGTGATACATAAACTGGTACTTGAGATCATTGGAGTTTCCCAGAGCCACAGCAGCCGTGTCTGTCCTGGTGTTCCCTGCCCTGAACTGCTGAGATCTAGAATAAGCTGCATATGCTGTATGTATGTATGTATGTATGTATGTATGTATGTATGTATGTATGGATGGATGGATGAATTGGATAGGATAATCCTTTCTGTGTGCAGTTTCCATGTTCTCACTATGAATACATTTGTTTTCTGAGGATTTTTCTTTCTGTTAAAAATGCTTGTTAAGTTAAGTTAAATGCTGATGTGAAGGTTTATGTGTGAGTTGTGTTTCTCCGCATTCGCTGCATGATGGACTGGTAATGCTGGTTGATAGACTGGTATTAAAATATGACAAAAAGTTGGATACAGTTGACAGAGAAGATGAGTGTGAGCTGCATTTACACAGTAAATGAAAATAACAAGGGTGATTTGTCCACTTTCAACTCAGTTTAGGGTAAAATTCAGATCTGGGCCCAGTCGCTTCACTCTCAGGGCACTGCAGGCTCTGTTCTTCACTCTGAGAGTCCTGCAGGGCAACAGAGACAACAAGAGGACGGCTTTAAATAGCACCACAGCTGTGGCAACTAATCAACACAGTCAGGACAGCTAACCTGAGTCAGACTAGGCCTTTGCCTCAGCTGCTGCAGCACAACCCCGGACCCCCCCCAAATGAATATTTTTACTATGGTAAAGCCCACGCCCCCTGCTGAAGGGCCAGCAGACTGGCCCAGCAGGTCAATACTGTGTCATCTGCTATTGGATGAACGCACCTGTCCTCACCTATACTGAAATCCCTTTTAACTTGTTTCAGCAAATATCAGGGCACATCAGCATAAAGAGTGGATCAGAAGGACTGTATAACATTTCAAAATGAACAGGAACTTTCTCATTTATGACTGAGTTGGACCCAATGATTTGAGATTTCAGATGATTTCTTCTATTGGAGTTATATTACAAATACATAATTGTTTCTGACTTCTTTTTCTTTTAGAGTGGTGCTATCAGTAATTGCCCATCAAACACCCATCAAACACCCTATACATCTACAATGATTTCCCTCTAATGACGTCCTTGCAAATAAAATCAATTTGCCTTTCAATAACGTCAGCCATGAAACTCCACGGTAGTACTTAGACTATCATATAAATGTTGTTCACATAATTTAACAAACATTCTACATGTTATTTCAAATAAATTGTTATTATTGCAAATGTGACTATAAATGTTTACAACTCGAAGCATACAAGTCTGGCCTGAGGATCTACACACAGTATAATGAGTGCCCTTTTCAATACTTTGCACATATTGGCGATGAATATTTTTTTTATCTGTCTTTTGTCCACTTTCACATTTGGAACGAAGGTGACATTTAAAGCTGCTAAAGCGGCAGACTACCCGCCAAAGCTAAAAGGCAAATAGGCAGGCGTAAACTCAAAGTTTGGCTATATTTCTAAAATCAGAACACAATGTGGAAATGTGAGAAAATACAAGACCTTGTAGTGTTTTTCTCTGTACTGTTGTTGCTGGGAGTTTCGTTCTTGACACACAAAGTAGTAGTACGTAATGACATAGTCTCCCAGCTGTGATTGCTGACTTGTCAGCTGTCATGAGAAGGGAAAAAGCTTGTCCATAAAACAGGTGCAGCCTGGAGACAAAGCCAGCAAAAGTCTGGCCAAACCAGTTCAAAGGCACACAGCAAATTCATTCAACATAGAGCGAATTAAATCAAATTAAAATTACATTACATTAAAACTCACAATAATTAGCAATAGACTTACTATACAAAAGAGGTTTAGTTATATGGTGACCCAAAATTACCTTTGAAGCAATGGCTTTGTTCATTCTGTGCTTCACAAAGACCCAAAAGTACAATTATCTTGAGCTTTCAGAAAATCTGGAGAGCGTCTGAAGAAAAGGACAGGATTAACCAAGTAATAAATCTGCATCTTGTTGAAAATCTCCAGTATATAGATAAACAGCTGAGCTGTGTAGTAGACTGATGGGTAATTGTAAACCAGAAGCAGCTTATCACAAGCTCTGGCTTTGTGTACAAATTTAAAGGTTTTACTTTAATCTGCATGAATCACAAGGTTACACCAATTAACACATTATATAGCGAGTATTTTATTGGGATTAGGTACTGACTTGTTATTGTCATTTTAGTTTAACTGCATAAATGAACCATCACTCACTGCCCCGTAGTGGGAGAGCCTGGTCTTATCTGCAACAATTCTAATGCTAAAATGAAGTCATTGGTGTCCCTGAGTAAGGAAAACACAAATGACATGTTGTGAGGCCTAAATTCTATACTGTACAGTGAGTCATGCAAATCCATCTTGAATAATAGAAATCAGAAGAAAAGTCCATCATCAGTGATAAGATAATGCAAAAGTCCTTGTGCACTGGGGCTCCTGTGTGGTTGAAATTCACATGCACATACATCTGGAAAGATCACAGTCATAACAATATTTCCACAATTATCACAAACACTCTACTTTGACATTGCCCATCCGTTGTGATTTATGCATTATGTAAACACAGACACTAAATAATGAAGTTTGACAGGGAAAAAAAAAAGCACAGAACAAAAATATGATCAGCAAAACAAAACCAACATTAGAAGAAGAAGAAAAACCCACACTGGTGCACAGAAGACAAACCAGTTGACTCTGACGGTTGTCTTACCTAAGAACCTTTAATTGACAAACACTGAAACCATGACTGATTAAAAAAACACACATATAAGCATTGCCTTGTCGTGTGAAGACTATGACGAGAGTTCATTGCAAAATAAAAAGAGGCAGAATATGTCATGCACCTTTTGCAAAGTCTCCAAAAAAAGGTGCAAAAGTGTTAGTATTTCCCCCCATCCAAATCCATGGGAAGTAAGAGCGCTGCAGCGTCCCCTGTTGGATAATCTGCAACGGACGATTTAAAATCAATGACAAATTAATGTCTGCTTTCGTGCAAATCAGAGAGAAAATAAAGGCACACTTTTAGCTGAAAATTAATATTAAATATTGTTAATATTATTAAGTACTTCGTGATGCTGGTTAATTACCACAGTTGCTGTTTTGAAATTTGTATTTGGGACTGCTGTGTGGTTAAGAATTAGGACTTGTATGGACTGCAAATGGCTGGTCATGTTTTTGTTGTTGTTGTTTTTTAGCATGCCTTGAGGGAATCTGACAGTTACAGAGTCAGTGGTCTTGTTTCATAGCTGAAACCACAACACTATTCTCACTAAAAGAGATTTATCACAAAACATGTATTATAATAATTATTATAAGAAATCTTCTATGAGTGAAAGCTCCCTACACCTGAAAGATGCACCCACAGTTATATGTCCTCGGATATAATGGAGCTGCATCTTATTAGGATGAGTTCAAGTGCATGTTATATTTCTTCAGGCTTTTGGGTTTTTTTTGCAGTGTGACACATTTTCTCTTTACACCATGTTGACCTCATGGCACTGTCTTTTTAGCCAATTACACCATAGTAAACGCTGAACATTAACGTGAGTGTTTACTTTTCGTTACGCAATCATACCACTCACAAACTTCTCAGTGCTGATATCAGCTGCACGATGCAAAACGAGGTGAGAGTGCTCACCACTACGCCACCATGCGGCACCATGGGGATCCTGCAGAGGCTCCAGGATGTGTCCCTGCTATGGGCATGAGCAAACAAGCCTGCTGGTAACAGTCATTACATGATTTTATTCCACTTACTGTTATTGCACGGCAATCTGTACATGTTAAACAATTAAGTTGTATTCACAGTACAAATCAAATTACAGGATAACATCTACTAACTACTGTATGTTACAATCAGCCCACCAGGGGTCAGAATCACTATTACAGTGTTGTGACTATCAGCTCACGCTACTGTGTCAGAACAAATTACAAGTCATGCACAATGAATTTGGGTCAGATGACTGGACTCTTGACTTTTTCAATCTCATACAAGCATGTAAAAGGAGGCAGATTATATTTTTGGGATAACACCACAGGAGCTGGATAGGCCTTTCTTTTAAGATTACAAGCTGAGAGTTCATTCTCCTCTGTATAGTTCTGTGACAAAAGCAATACTTCATTCCAACACCAATGTGCTGAAATAAATCAAAATACTCTTCAGTCATTGTCAATTCCCTTTATTTGTTTAAGTTATTACTGAACTTCTCTGAGCTGATATACATATGGATTGACTTTGCAGGTTTCCTTTCAAACTCATCTCACTGAGGCTTTTGGCTGCAACATTATTTATAACAGTCAACATGGAGCTGATATTCATCCAACTTCTGGAAATATTTAGTGAACACAGTGAGCCATCTGGGTGCATTCACTTTAGCTTAGATTTGCTTTGCTTTTAGGTTTTTTCTTAGTTGTATTTAGTTGTGTTTATTGTTTGTGTTTATATGTGTTCATTATGCCCAATAATAAGTGTGTATGTAAATAGCATCACTGTATGGAAAGACTTTTGCCAATTTTGCAAAAGTACATCGACTTCACTCTTTTTATGTGTAAAATTTTACATACAGAAAATGTGAATGGCCTTTAACTGCAAATTCACCGAGATAACATTGCAAACATTATATAACATGGTATATGACAGTGTAACTATCTATCTATCTATCTATCTATCTATCTATCTATCTATCTATCTATCTATCTATCTATCTATCTATCTATCTATCTATCTATCTATCTATCTATCCATCCATCCATCTATCAGTTCAACAGCTAAGAAGAAGCACTTTACAGATTAAGCAAGAGAGGCCATTAGGCGGGGAAGAGGACAACCTCAGCTAAGATTTATGGAAAAAAGAAGAGTTAAAGGATAGCATTAAATGGAGTCAGATGATCTGCTGTGGCGACACCTGAAGGAAGCAGCTGGTAGACAAAGAATAGTAGCACATGTTCAATTCAAAAAGCAAGTCCTCAGGAGAAAACAAAAAGCAAAGGTCCATCCATCCATCTTCGATACCGCATCTTATTCAGGGTCACTGCGGGGTGCTGGTCCCAATACTATGAGAGAGGGCAGGACATACTCACATTCACAGCTTGAGGCAAGTTGGGGTCACCAATTAACCTCACATGCATGTTTTTGGACTGTGGGAGGAAACGCTGTGTGTGTGTGTGTGTGTGTGTGTGTGTGTGTGTGTGTGTGTGTGTGTGTGTGTGTGTGTGTGTGTGTGTGTGTGTGTGTGTGTGTGTGTGTGTGTGTGTGTTGACAAAAACGTTAGGAAATCTGCTTCCAAAAAGTTCCACTCGGCCTGAATGTCAGAGTTGGGGATGTGGGAGGGCACAGCGCTCTGCAGGAAGACTCCTCCTCCCACGCGTTGGCAAACCTCTGAAAACATAATCAGCTTTACATTAAAACAGGAAACAGTGTCAATGCGGCGAAGACACTGAGGCACTCCTGTCAAAGTTCTGCATATATCCGACAATAATAAAAAAGTGGAGCAATCGGATTGAGAGAAAAAAAAAAAAAAAAGAGGCAGAGCTCAGACGCATGCGCAGTGCCGGTGCGGTCCGCGCGTTGAGCTTCCTGCTCCGGCAGCCTGTGACAGTGCGGCGGTACAGGACTACCAGCTCCGATGCAGCTCCGCGGCCTCACTCTGGAATGCCAAACTACACGTTTTTCTGAGTTTTTAGAAAAATCCAAGAACAGATAAACATCTGTGCGCCGCTTCGGACCCTTCATGGCTCTCCTCGGGACAGCGCAGAGGTCCGAGATATGAAGAGCCATCGGAGCATACGGTACGTTTCTTTTCTTTTCTTTTTAATGAAGTAGTTAGATGCTAACATTTAGTGGCATTTAGCACAGTTAGCTCGCTAATCCATCACCCCCCCCTCCTCGCAGCTTATGACAGCTGACCACCAGCTACGGTTAGCATTAGCCACGTTAGCTGGCAGCCAGTTAATCTTATTTGACAGAGATGTCTGCTTGAGCCGCTCGCGTCGTTGATTTGGTAACAGGTGACTTGGGACGGTGTCTCGCGGCTGGCAGCGGCACTTCCGGCTGCAGTCACACGGCACACAGGTGCGGTTGTTGTTGGAGTGAGTGATGCACGCGAGCTAACTGATGCTCGGAGCTAGCCTGCTGGCTAGCGACGGTATGTCGTCGTTGCTCGGTGCGCCAGTGCGGCTAAACAAACAACAACAGACCGACAGGTAGCTGGCTGGTCAGCGCCTCCGTGCTAATTGCATCCAAATGCGTGCAATGTATTGATCATGCAATGTTTTATTCTTCTTCTTCTGTTTCTCCTCTGTGTGTTTTTACTGTTTCGCTTTTGACGGACACGTCTTGGTAACTCGGGCCGATAAGTCTCACGAAGACACTGTGTGTAGTAATTGATCTAAGATTAGTGCTGACACATAGTGTGTGTGTGTGAGTGTGTGTGTGTGTGAGGCCAGCACTCCGAGCTGGACCATTGGCACCCTCGTCCCCGGTACGTGTAGCTTTGGTTCTCAGCTTTCTCTCCGTTCTTTGCATCTCCAGGATATGAGAGGAGATCGATCATTTTGGAGTTTAAGGCTTCGGGCTCGTTGAGTCTCCGTGTTGGCTCAGGATGGCGCAGGGGTGCTCTCAGCTCGACTACCACATCCTGCAGGACCTCAAGCAGCGTTTCCCCGAGATCCCAGAAGGGGTCGTGTCACAGTGCCTTCTGCAGGTACACGCACACACACTCTGCACTACTGCACACTCTTAATAAATCTGTCGGGAAATTGCATGATTCATTGTGTAAATGTTGTTAACGTGGAGCCCAGGCAAGATTGTAGCCACATCACTTTATTGCCTAATGTTCATCTTCCTGAACCAGCATGCAACACGACAAAGCTTTGACTCTAGGAATTCATGTTGCACAGGTCACTTTAGTAGCTCTACCAGTTTCACTCCCTCTCACAAATGGCAATCCCATGGCAGGAACTTACTTTATTCAGACATGAAGAAGATAGAGTGCTGCAATTCAAAGCGAATTTGAGAAGGGGACAGAATGATGACTGAAGTCACTTTGACCATGGCATAGTTGTTGGTGCCAGATGAGCTGATCAAAGATTTTCAGGAATTCCAGATCGACTGGGATTTTCATGCACCTGTGAACAGAAGCTCCCAGGGAGGAAATGGGCTTGTTGATGCCAGACGTAAAGGAGAATTGTCAGACTGGTTTGCAACAGTAACTCGTATAACCACTCTCTACAACCAAGTGATATTAAAGAATATTGCTGACTAGGGCTGGTCGAATCAGTATTGCGATATATTGAGCAGTTCACCTCGATAACTTTCCATGGACGATAACTGCTCCACTGTACCCCCTGCACACACAAAAAAGTTTGGCCACTAGATGTACCAGTTATATTGATAGTATGACTCCCCTGGACATATTTTGTGCCACTTTAAAGGACTGTAAAACTACACTGTTTGAAAATAAATGAAGAAAATACTTATTCAATAAGATTTATTAAAGAGCTTATAAGCGCAGATTACTTGAAATGAGAATGACTGAGAACGGCAGCTGTATGAAAAAAGACCTATCTCACCTAATTCCAGTGAAAGAAGTTGGCATATTTAAGTAAAATAACTTTTCACGTCCAGCCCGATGAACGGCGCTCTGCCCGTGGTGAAAGTGCGGATTCCCGCAGCTCGCGTTACTCTGTCCGCTGATTTTAAATAAGGACGATTTGGACGATCGAAGAGGAGTTGCTTCTAAAGTCGTTCCCTTCAGCCGATACAACTTCTGAACCGTCCTCCGTCGCCACGCCTCTCTCCATATTTGTTACAGACTTGATGAGGTGGAGTCAGGTCTCTCATGCAGTGCGGCGTCTTAAAGGGACATGCTACCTACACACACTCAAAACCAATGTTTGTGTATGTATGGTCTAATTTTTGTAAATTCCGGTATCCAGGCCTACACTGGTCTCACAATTTCATTACAATTATCTTGTCTTGGCTTCGATTCCACGATACATCCTCAATTTATAACTGCTCCTTGCTAACTTCAAGTCAGATAAACGTGAACTTGCTTTTTTAATTAGAAAATGACAAACATAAACACGAGTAGTTACAACAATAAATGCAAAAATGTGATCAATACGGTGCAGTGTACTTCATAAGATACAAATATTTAAATGTTTACATAGATGCCTAAACTTTTATTTAAATTGTAACCCAGGGATGCACCAATACTACTTTTTTAAACTACGAGTAAGAGTACTAATCTACAGTCACGTGCCGATAAAGAGTACCGATATGAGTACTTCTTAAATGCCATTAAGCCTAGTTTATACTCCATATGCAAGCCTATGTGAAGGCAATGTTTTGTCACAAACCAGCACTGAACAGCTTCTGCCTTGATGCTGCATCATAGAAATGATTAAACAAACCCCCCCCTACTGCCAGCATGTCGAACCATGAAGCTGATGGGCTTCAGTAGCAGAAGACTACACAGGGTGCTACTGCTGTTATCTAACTGAAGGAAACTGAGGCTACATTTACCACAAACTCAACAAAGTTGAACAATGTAAGATTTGAGAAACATTGCCTGGGCTTCGACCTCCGACTGTTCAGGTTGGAGTTTGGAGACAAAAAGAGAGAAAAAAGGACAGGACAGAGAGCAAAAAGCGACAAACGGCTTGTCATAAATGAACTTGCTGCAGACACGATGGGGGAAGGGGGCTCAGACCACGTACTTTCAGTTCCACTTTCGAAGCCCCTGCAACAAGGTACAAGGACAGAGGAAAGGCTTCAAGAGTGTGGCTCCCAGTCTGTATTCTAGATTTATAGTCCATACTGGTAGTTTTATAGTTGAAATTAACCCCTAAAAGCATCCAATTCATCATCTGTCTTTATGAGTGGCGGGTACTCTCCATTGCGTTAATGTTTATACTTTATTGGTCTCTGCAGGCATGTATGTCAGGGCTCTTACCAGGATTTTCTGACAGTGTTGGGGTGGGACCACTGTAAGTTAGGCTGGGGGTTTAGCCCCTGCACCTACGAGATGCAGGGGCCTCTTGGAAGCCCTGAGGTTTTAGGCTATTAGGCAAAAAAAACGATTAATCCAATACTCGACAGAGCAATCAATTGGCAAAATATTGGTTGGTTGCAGCCCTAGTAAGATGCTATGTTCCTTCTCGCTCTGAAACTTTGAGAACACATACAAAAACCAGTACTTTGTGAGGTTCCTAAGAAATTGTTTCTTTTCTGCATTTCCTTTCCAAATACCTCCACCTATAGGCCCGAAGAAAATGCGCCGTCTTCAGTCATTGTTCTACCGACAACATATCTGTTCCATGTTAGGTTTTGGGCTGGAATTATCCTTGTATCTCTTTATGTATCCTCCAAACATCTGAGAAAGAACATGATGTCTGACTTAATTTCATTGATGATTACAATGAAAAGCAAAAGCCCAGATTTATGTGCCCCACATTTAAGTTTCTTCTAGTAAAGTCAGTAGATTCAAGACATCCTTCAAGGCTTCACCTCGCCCAGGATGCAGTGCCATCTGTTCGCTAGAGAACAGAGGAGGTAATTATGAGTGCTATTAATTTTTTCTTTTGACCATTAGTAAAGTTGTACAGTGTTATTGAAAAGCCAGTAAACTGGGTGAAATGTACAGTAACTTTAAAATGAAAGCCGTCTTCACTAAATATAAAACTTAAGTTGTTGAAAACCTGTCAGATAAATGTCAGTTCATAGATATCCTCTCATGCGAGCTGTATGACAGTGTCTATATCCACCATTCCGCTTACCGTTTCTGTCGTACTGATGTCCTTCAGATGACATTTTCTTACGGACAATGCTGTAGTTGCCTTGCTGTAACATTTGCTTTCGGCTAGCATTGTGGAGCAACTTTATTCATCAGCAAAAATACAAAACAATAAAATGTTCAGTCCATTCACTGGCAAACACTTGGCACTGTATCCAGATTGGGTTGAAGTCTTAAAGTCCTGAATTGTACCAACCTCTGTTGAAGGGGGTGGATATTTAGCAGCTGATGTTTTTTGTTTTTTTTGCTTTTTGTTTGTTTTTGGGTTGTTTTGGTTTTTTTACAGTTTTTTTTAATCATGTGGACACCAACACTCTCCTTTCTGAAGTAGTTGCTGAATGACGTTTAAGGAAACATGCAATCAAACACATCATTCTGAAGAGAGCTTGTTTTGTCGGCGTGAAAATTATGCTGTTAAAATGCTTTCTTTGGTGTTGTTAAGATTTCATGGGGGCACCATGACTGCAGCGGCTGTTAGTTGGTCATAACACGTGACATTTAGTGGAATAATGTCTTTGAAAATGAAAAATGAGAACCAAGTAAAAAGGGAGTTTGCCTGCATCAAGTGGGATGCGTTATCTGCCATGTGACATTAACCAAATCCTGCACGAGCTCTCAAAATAGCGGACAATTGTGTGCTTCACAGATGTAGAAAAAAAATGTCATCCACCGCAAACAATATTCTTGACTGTCGTAAATCAACAGGTGCACTGAAGTTGTTTGAGCTCAGTCTGTGTGAAGTATACGCATCCAGTGGTGTAAATTAGCAAGAAAGGCCTAAGGTTTCCGATTCCTGCATGACACAGTGGCTATGAGTTGCAGGAAATGCAATGCATCATTTGTGGTAGTGTTTTTTTATAGCTTGAGGTTTCACTGTGCCCCTAAAATGTGTAAAAGAGTGAAGAGAGAGGCAGCCCTTGCCTCGTTGCACGCACCACTCAAGATCTGTTGCAAGGTTACAGTGCTCTTGATGAATGTCACATCCTGTCTTTTGTCCATTTGAAACATCTCTGAAACCAAAGATATCCACACGGACAAAAGACTGCTCTCAGAGTTCAGTGGGATTTAAAACAAAGCTGCCAACAGACGGTGCCTGAAAGTTGTGAAAGGCTTTTTAAGATGGTGACGGTCAGCTTGGACCAGACTTTGGATGAAATCGATCACACGTCCGCAAATGGACTGTAAAAGCACAGCAGTCACACCACGAACCAAACCGAACAAGTGTAGACATGCGTCAAGTCATTACTGTATACTAGTCCTTATGGTAATTATTCTCTCGGCTCAGATTGATTTTTGGTCTACAGACCTTCTTAAATTGCTGCTTTCCTTTTTTATCTGGTTGAGCCACAGAAAGATGGTGAACTGTTGGCACTAAATATACTCTTGAGACCATTTTTCTGCTGTGGTCTCAGTGTGTAAACTTTTATGTGTAAAAGTTGCTCGCCCCTGGGTTCATTTGTTATATGCTATGTATTTATGCCATATTCTCTTTAGACTACTTATAAGGTGATATTGATCTTGTCCTAGATAGCATGATGGTGAAATGAGCTCTTAAACTCTGATAAGAGCGCTGGTCAGAATACGAGTTCATAGTCTTGTTTTTCTCTCTCTTAGAACAACAACAACCTGGATCTCTGCTGCCACCTGCTGGCTAAGGAGAGTAACCGATACCTGTATGGAGAGTTTCATCACAGTCCAGATGAGGGACGGCTGAATCGAAACCACATGCTCCACATTAGTCTGGGCTACCCAGGCGCGGAAGCAAGCAAGTCAAATGGAGGAGTGGCAGGTGCCGGCCGCTCGCTTGTGCACAGCACCAGCGATAGTCACATTGAACCCCAGCGGCCCAGCTACCCCGAGCCATTGTCGGCTCCTGCGACCATGGCCCCCTCCGCTGGATACAACAATCCTTTCTTCATGAACGATCAGAGCCGCTCTGCCAGCACTCCCACCCCTCCACCCACCATGCAGGGCATGTCTCCCACGTACGCGCCCGTTCCCCGTTACACCATGAATCCTATAACCGTCACCCTTTCACAAAGTATACCCAACGTTCCACAGGCTCTGCAGATCCCCCCCGGTCACTACCCTAACAGCACGAACACCACCTTGTACATTCGACCCTCACCCTCCCAGAGTCCACAGCCAGCTCCCTGGCCCTCCCCGGGGGCGTCTGTCTATCAGCATCAGCAGTCCCCCTACAGCACTCCCACGTACGGCTCACCTTATAGCTCTCCCCAGCACCAGGTCCAGCAGCAACCCCAGCCCCAGCCTCAACCGCAGCCGCAAGCCCAGCACCAGCAATATGTCTACCCCATCAGCTCCCCGACTGTCCCGAGCATGCCGTACCACCACCAGCAGCAACCTCAGCAACAACCTGCTGTCTATCGGCCGTATCACACGAAAGGTTCCCTCAAGAACCAGATAGAGATAACCCTGGAGGGTCAGCGGCCACGCAGTAACTCACCGGTGCACACCCCACACCCCCAGGGAGCCCTTTACATGGCCACCAGCCCTTCGCCCAGCTCCCCCTCAAGGGGGGTCACATTGACTGGACCTCCGGGCCCGGCCGCATTCCACCCGGGGATGTACTTGCAGCATCAGGGCCCCGCGAGGCCTCGGCCCGCCTCCTCCCCTCAACCAGGACAGTCGGCCTATACGTTCAAAATCAAAGTGTCCCCAGGAGGCCAGGCCCAGAGGCCACCGAGCTCACCCCCGGTGGCCGAGGCCGAGTCTCTTCTCAACATCGTGGACCAGGGGGAACACAATGCTGCACCTCCACCCATCCTGCCCATCTCTGCTCTGCCAGGGAACTTTGCCAATCAATTCCAGCAGATGCCGCGGCGTTCAAGCTCAGGCTCTGACGACTATGCTTACACTCAAGGTAGGTTGTTCTCACATTTGTCATCTATTGCTTAATTTGCAGGGCTGTGCTCCATGTCGAGTTTCATGTTGAATCTGAGTTTGAAAACGTGCCGTCAAACACACTTCAGCCAGCCTTTGCACTGAGAAAACCCCAGGATCAGCGTAGGTTTTTAATTTTGTGTTTAATCCCCTCGCTTTGTTTGTGTGTTTATTCAGTACACCAATAGAATATTAAATATGCTTAAAAGTCATTCATCTTGTAATGACATTAATTAATTGTATAATTTGGAATTTGATAATTGATGGTTACCGTCAATCAACTAACTCGGGAAGATGCGCCATCTTTGTGTGATCGACGTTACAGGAGTAAATATTTCAGTAACCAGTAAACCCAAATGCGCAACTTTCTTACTTTTATTAAAATGCTCATCATTTCATTGAAACTATGACTGATCAGTCTTAATTTAATGCAACATATTCCTCAGTGTGGTGTTAAGGTGCCGTGTGCTCAATAGCTTTACCCTTTACAATGATATCAAAGTCAATATACTATAAGTTGTTTGCTGTGTTTTTAATTTTTTTATGTCAAATATTTGTGTGTTTCTTTCAAGCTCTTCTGCTCCATCAGCGTGCAAGGATGGAGCGTCTAAAGAAGGAGCTTCTGCTGGAAAAGCAGAAACTAGAGCAACTCAAGGCTGATGTCAACAACATGGAATATGATGCTCTTCAGAGACGCTTTCGAAGAGTCAACGCAACCAGTCTTATCCCAAGAGTAGGAACTGAACATTGGCTATGATGTCTTTGCATGTATATGTTTTTTTCTTTGCAAGTTAACTGGGTTGTGTATTTGCGCTGCTTGCAGCCAGAAGAGATGACACGATTGCGGAGCCTGAACCGGCAGCTTCAGATTGATATCGACTGCACCCTGAAGGAGACCGATGTATTGCAGTCGAGAGGTACGCGCACACATAAGTGCACACTCCCGACACAAACCTTTGAACTGTGTCCGTGATTTATTTGAAAGCATTGATCTTGAAACAAACCCAGCCCGGAAGCAGAAAAAAAGTTTGATCCAAATCAATGAATGAGGATTCATCACCGTCACTGACACGCTGGTCTGCAGTCGGGTCGAGTGTGCTCCATGTTTGACCTCTTAGTGTCGTCCTCGCAGTGGGACTGATACATGCTCCTTTGTTGATTGTCTCCGAAGCCGATGCTTATATCAGTTATGCAATGTCTGGAACTGAGTTGCAATCATCCGTTTACCAGGAGTCCTGATTTTGGAAGGCTAAAAAGCCTGTCTGGCAGCAGGCTCAAGAGTGTGACCAATTGGCTTGCAATAAGCCCGGTGCTACAAAACATTTGGGTATTGGTCTTCCTAGAAAAAAAAGATCTCCAAACTATTGATTGTCTTGATTGTGGAAGTCCATGTTGTGCAGCTTTCTGTTGAAGAGTAAAAGCCTCTTTTATTTGTCAACAAAATGTCATATTGACAGTAATTACTAATACTGCTAATATTAATATTGGTTTCAGTTGGTACCATCGTACCTTTATTTAAAAAAAAAAAAAAAGAAAAGTATGTATTTTGGCTTGGCTTGCAGTGCATCCTGCTCATGTCCACATGAAGAAGTGTTTCAACAGCTTCATACACAAAGATGAACTGCATTCCAGCATGTTCAGTTTGAGTAATAGATGCATGAACTTGGACATTTAAATGTCAAACCACTGGAAGATTGCTTAGAATTCCTAATTTGACAACTTTGGCAATTATGTCGGTAGTTATTTTGAGTGGGATGGCACTGTTTCTGTTCCAAATCATTGTTTTAGTAGTGTGATTGCACATGCATGCCTTGATTTTGCCATCAGTCAAGAAATGCTCCCTTTTTCCAGTCTGTGTGTGTGTGTGTGCTCTCTTTGCTCAGCGGGTGACGGGGGTTTTCTCAGACTCGTAATGCTGCCTGACTTTAGTGGCTGTGGGGGGGGGGCAGCGAGAAGCTGGACGTATTATATCCTGGCTGGAATGGGTGCTCCTAAACAAACAAATTCAACTTCTGTATCTGATTTCTGCTTTCCTCCACAGAAAAGTTTGACCCCAAAGGAAAGAACAACTTCTACGACAATATTCAGCCTGGTCCAGTAGTGCCACCGAAATCTGGGAAGAAAGGTGAGAACTGCTACTTTTTTTTCAGAGTGTGAAAGTGACTCATGGGGCTTTTTGGTTACAAAATGGACGTGAATGTGTTTTACAGGGGAGAGTCACGCATTAATACGGTTGCCAAGATACAGATTTGGGTTTTAGTGAAAGACATTCAGAGCTTCTTCTTTCATATTTGTTTTATTTGGCTTCCAGCAAATGGAAGATTTGGGACAGTTTGAAAAGAAAGAAGGAAAAAAAAAAAAGCAGGACTAATCTTTATTGACTTTGGGCTTTGTTGGCCTCCACAAATCTGTTGGCGTGAAAACGAGTCAAGAAACCTTGTTTTCAGTAAATGCCCACATCCCAAAATATTTATGCTTCTATAGTGGATGCGTCAATCAATGCCTGCTGAAATCACAGCCGTGGTTAATTATAGCCCAAAGTTAACTGTGCCTAAATGGTTACAATCATATAAGAGACGTGAAGATGGATGACTTATTGTTCCACTTTATGAAAGCGAAACTGACATAACCCAGACATGAGCGCTGCTGTTTTGGATTTGTGGCATTCTGCATCATGGTGACAGTACTGGAGCCACAGGACCCGTGTAAACAGTTGTCAAATTCAATCACCATATTTCTTTAGTCAAACTAAACAAATATTCTTTTACTTTTTTTAAGGCCCTTGCATGAAGTTGACAATTTTACTAACACTGCTCCTCCCTCCCAAAACGTTTTGTGATCCCTGTCCTTTATCAACACCTCACTGTGTGTCGTCCCTTTTTTTTAACCACGTATATACACTTTGTTGTTGTCAGATGGGGAGCAAAGCTCCAAATCGGTGGCCAGGCCTCAGAGGGACGAGGACTTCGAAGGCGCTCAATGGAACTGTGAAAGCTGCACCTTCCTCAACCACCCTGCACTCAACCGCTGTGAACAGTGCGAGATGCCACGCTACACCTGAACACAGCGCTGTATTCCACGCGCCCACGCCTCCCACCCCTGTTCACATTTCTTGGATGCTATAAGCCCCTCTGCTCCAGAATCTGTCCCGAGGTCTTTCCCTGTCAATCACTATATAAGCCCCTCCACCTGCTGAGGAAGAGCCAGTTTCCTTCTGTGCCCACTATTCCCGCTCCCATCCTAAACTTCTTTGCACTTTGACATTTCATACCTTTTGGAGGAGGATGAATCATTTTCAGGACAGTTTGAGACTCCTCTCGCGGCAAACTTATGAAGGAGGGAGCGACGCAGCGCAGCTTTGGCGGCGGTAGGGCCAGGTTCGGAAAGGTCAAATTGATTTGAGGAAGATGGTTTACCGAGTGAACATTCCATGCAGCATGAATGACTGCCCTGTTTACACAACTGTGCCCATTCCTGAACTCAAAAAATGGAGACAACTTCACTTAAATCCAGGACATCCAACATCCTCTCAGACTGTGGCTCAATAAAATCAATGGTAAAAAAAAAATTCTGACTAATGCGAAATGTAGACTGTACACTGTATCTGGCTCTGTTTTGGAGCTTGTATCACTGAAAGAACACTAAAGACATTTGCATATGAGTATATTCCAGGTACTTTTATGCATATTAAGCAACCCTGTATTATGTGTTCAAGAGATGTCTATTTCCCGTGCAAATGCCTCAACTTGCTGTACTTAATAAAGGAGCTGATTCTATGTGACTTTATCGCACACGGTTGCAACACTTGTTATATTTTGACCGATACTCTTTTCACCCAAAACAATGTGTTGTTTTTCTTCAGTCCATGTTTATTATGTTATGATCAAACCAGCAGGAGTCAGAAAGCACAGCAGCAAACGGTAACAGCATGCACACACTCACTTTAACTGAGGTCGCAAGAAGGATAAAAAATATTAGTGAGTGAGATTGGAGTAGAGGGTCACTACCAGAGTAGAGGTGGTTTATCACATGGTTTTTTTCACCCTTCTCATACGCAACACTGGTGCTTCCTTCAGTACTGTTATTATTGACCGTCGCTTTGAAAAACGGAAGTGTTCTGCCATTTCCGAAGATGGTCCCTCCCTCTGAAAGGAGGAAAAACAGATGAGCTCTTAATGGTGCCTGCTCCACTGCCGGCCTTTATTTGGAGAGTGGGAAGATAAAGAGGCATCACATGGGGAGGTCTGTGAGCACATGCCGGTTGGTATGATCATGCGGAAGGGTACACATGCTCAGCAGACGTGGTCATTTGCCATCTTCCCTAATTTTCGTTAGAACGAACATTACATAATATATACGACATATACTTGCATATAATACAACCATTTTCCCAGGAAGTAGTGTGACTGGGCTGAAGGGTTGTGGGATAGCTTATCTAGTACATGTTTTCATCAACAGTGATATGTTTTGTAAGCTGTCTGGAATGTTTGTGTAGTCTAAGGTAACCTCTGTTTTATTATCGGTATCCCTGGTCCTTTATAATGTTTACAGAACAGGAAAAACATTGTCATTCCACTTCAGCTCTATGACATGCTTTACCTATTCTTCTATACAGCAGCAACAAAAAAATTTATATTGAAAAATGTATTCCCAAGGTGTAGCCTGTCTTCCTCAGGATATCACTTCAATGGGACATCTTCCTCTCCACGTTTACAGCAGCCGTTTTCTTGCGCGGTTTGTTTGTCCACCAATTTGTCTGTATGGGGTCAGTGGATCCATCTGTTCTGTCCAGATTTGCCTCCCGAGTTAAAGACCTACTGGAGTTTTACTTAAAGGGGACGCAGAATTATGTGACTCGTGACATTCTCTCCCAAACAAACCTTTCTGGGTTTTGGATTTCTTTCCTGCCGTTGGCTGTGCTGCCAAATCGCCTAAGAGAGTTCAGGCCTCAGTCCAGGGAATGAAGATAGTCTTTGAGACAAAAAGCTCACAGTGTTGAACAAAAGTGTTCCTTTCCAGTCTTGAAACTATCAACAAGCACATGTTTTTTTTTTTTTTTCTATAGCTAGCCTGTGGTTGTGCATGGTGTAATAGACGGGGAATACCTATTACTATGTGGACAAAGTGAAACACAGTCCAGCTTTCTTCTTCTTGTCTGACATTTAGTAGTAGTCTTCATAGTTCTTGGGGTTCAGGCAGTATAGGATGGCGCCTCCGAATGAGAATATGGTGGATCCCCAGGCCAGGCCATAGCCCCAGTTAAACTCATGGTACACTCTCAGACTGACTGTTTCGATGAACTTGATGGGGAACAGCACCAAGCTGCACACCTGAAGCACCACTGCAAAGGAAAGGGATACAAAAATGGTATCAAAAGATAAGAATTCAACAGTAAGTTCTAAAAAGAAAAAAAAATTGGATCACATTCCAAGTCACAAACATCCAGTTTTTCCATCTCCCTTGAGAAGTTATAACGCAGTTATTGCTTTACTCGGCGTACTTTAGCTTCCCTTTCTTAGAAAAAAGACACTACCTCTGTACATACCTGCAGAGAACAGCATGATGGCCACGGGTTTGTAACAGCGGCTCCTGGAGCCAAAGCAAAGGGAGACGAGCGCAACAAGGAAGGCATTCAGGGTGAGGCCTGCACCCCCAACCAGCAAGGCCAGCGTGGCGATCTGCCAGTCTGAGACAAACACACACAGGGACAGAGAGGAGGGAGGGGGAACGAGAAAAAGCCATGAAATCACACTGAGATAGAGTGACATAGGTAGCGAAAAAGAGCTTACTCTCGAGAGCTGTGTCAGTGGGGAGAAATGTAGAGGGGTAAAAGGTAAAAGAGAGGACAGAATAGGTCACAGGCTATATAGTGGTTAGCCAGAGTAACACTGCAATGTTAAATCCCACATGAGGAAAATAATTTCTGCCTGTTACAGCCTGTGGTAAATTACCACAGTGTATAAACAAAAACTATTTCGAGTTCAGGGGCTTGAGACTGCTCCTCGTGCATATTTTGAGAAGCTGGTGATGGCTCATACTGTTTTGATGTGAGCCCCTGGGGATCTATGGCTAGTAGCAGATGAAGAATGTGAACCATGCAGCGAGCAACCCTCCAAACCAAGCACAGCACTTTAGGTCTGACAAGAAAACAAACAAATGCACACACGCTTGGCTACACAAGGATTTCGGCGGTTCAATAATGAATCCCAATGCAGCACAATGACTGAAAGTGATTCCGTGAGGTTGCTCAGATAATGAGCCCCCACCCCCCCACCCCCCCAACTCCCACCTCTCCACTCCAGCTGATGTCAGCTCAGCAGCATTCTCAGCATTTCATTCAGGTTTACTCCAAAAACACTCAAGCGGGGAAAAAGTGTCTTCTCAATCTTGCTTACGTCCATCGTTGGTTTGGAAACGAAACTGCTTGCAAAAAAAGGAGAATGAAAGCACAAGGTTGGCTGTTTGTTTTGCAAAAATGAAAAACCACAAGGAAGTAGCACACATTTCTGAAAACAGGTAGTAAGAGTGTGTACTGACCATGAGAAACTAACTGTGGATTGTTGACACACAGTTTATGTGATTGTTAAAAGATGAAGTATCTTCATAACTTCACTGTGAACTGGTGGAAAGAGGAGCTCCGTGTGTAAAAAAAAAAAAAAAGACTCAGGATATTATGATGAGGTATTTGATTACACAGGAGGAAATAATTTCAAGTACAATGAGTGAAGAAAAAACAACAACACGACCATGAAAGGAGAAGGGGGATCGGTTGCCGTTCTTCAATAGTGCAGTGGCTGGAAAAGTTAACAAATGACTGACTTCCGTTCAAATATGTTTCATCTCCATATACAAGATACAGTCTATTATGTAGCCCCGGAAAAAAAAAAAAAAAAAAGATTAAGCACTGCCAAGAATATTTCCTCATTGAGGCAGAACATCATTAAAACATTCACTCGCGGGGAGAAAGTAACAGAACATAAGCTGCTTAAAAAACAGTTCCCACTCCTGTTGGAGTGAGACTTTATTCCAGGGGCCAAGCAGCTCAAATATAAACAAACATCAACTACTTTTGACCAAATATGGTTCAGGATTTAGAGTTTAGAAATGGGCTCTGTCACCACAGGATGTTGGAGAGAGCCCACAATGAGCAGCCAGCTTGCACAACGCCAGGCCCCCTTGCAGAATGACCCCCTGACATTCCCCGTCACAGTATCACTGGCTGCCTTGAAGCAAAAAAGCCACAGTCACTTGACCTGCAGTTGTCAAAGCTCATCGCTGCTGAGAAGTCTTCTCTGGGTCAGTTCGGCGCCTTGAGCTCAACCAGTTAACATCGAAAGTCGTTATCAGTACCTCCGCGAACAGCAGGGTACGGAAAGTCATCTCATCGCAAATTTGGAACAGACCCTGGAAGCTGCGCAAGAAACACAGCCAGAGTCAGAGCGCTTAAAGGCTTTGATGAGCAGGAAGCGCCAAACTATTAATCTGGGCCCTGCATGATGACAGATGGAAAAGGAGATACAGTATGCAAAAGATCCAATCTGAGCATTAATTATGGTTCCTTGTGTGCATGTCAGAGGCTGCTTAAGTGTTTATCGAAAAGATCCTCCAGGGCCCCAATTCAGTGTCTCTGTCGGAGACAATGGAGGAAGATCTGTGTCACAGAAGTGCCGCGAGTATCTTTCCCGCTGTCACACACATTCAGCCTCACTGTCGGGGCAGCAGGATGAAGGAGTGTTTGAAAGCAGGATGATCTTCAATCAGAGGTCTCTGGTTCAAGCCCCCAGTGTCTTTGAGCAAGGCACTGAGCCACAGCCGTCGTCGTAGCGCCAATGCGGTGTTGTGCCTGCTTGTGGTCTCTGAGGGAAGACAGGGATTGATGACGTATTGCATTGCTGACATGCTTTGCCACTTCTGCATCTCTCTGAGTTGGACTCGGTCACACAGTGGCTCCACATTCGCCTCCTCATCTCACACCAGCATGGCGTCAACATGCGCTGCTCTTGCGTTACCGTTTCACATTCCGAACCCAGTGTCGACTCTCTACATTTTACACTTGACCTTCGACTTACTGCTCAGGTTTGTGTGAGTGAGTGTGTGTGAGAGACAGAAAGAGAGAGCGAGAGAGAGAGCGTGTGTGTAGATATAAAATACTTGAGCATGTAGTAAGACAATATCTCGTTTGCCCTACAAATTACTGTGGTTTTCAGGGCAGACACACACACGTAGTCTTTGCAGAACAACATCTGAGTGGCCAGCTGGTGTTTCAAACTAACAGGATTTATTTAATGCCCAGAGCATGACACTGAGGAAATATTGGGGGTTTGAAGAGGGGGTAGAAACTGATTACTGGGATTCAAATCAATAGGCCGAGCCAAGCACAAGCCCGAGGAAATGAGAAGTTTGCTGTGTGCATTTACTGTGGTATGCTGGTGCCGAGAGCTGACATGGAGATTTCATGTCTTTATATGGCACCAAAGTGCTATTTGTCTGCGCTGACAGCGAAGGAACGGGGCCAGTGTGACCCACAGTTACTCATCTCAGACCGAAAGAAAACACTTTGTGAGACTACCAAAACACAGTACATCACTCAGCCAGCAGGAGAAGGCCAGGGAGCCAACAATGATGTATTTACATAAATCTATATGAATTCATACAGGAGCACACAGACACAAGTTGCCCACAAGTAGCCCGTGTGAATGATGTAACAGGATTAAAAAATCTAACATAAATCTAGGTTAATACGTGTGTCTAGACAACTTTCACTGTCTTATTATTCACCGCAATATTAACTAATTAATTACTGCAGTTCAGTCTAAAGACTATGTGCAATATTAAGTTAGCATCAGTGACAACAGGAATATTTGCTACACAAACTCCTTTCCTTTATAAGTACAGTTTGAGTTGTTATTTGCATTTTAACGGGACCTTGTTCCGCTGCTTTCACATTGATGGACTGGGTTGTTTTAAAGTCCAGAAAGATTCATATGTTATCATATAAATTTAAGGAAACACGGTACGCTTACAGAAATGTCTCCACGAGGAGACTCTATGAAGAAGTTCCCCGAATGGAGAAAATCGGCATTTTTCGAGAGCGACACTTGTTTCCCTGGTTACTAATCTCCAGGCATCTGGATCTCTGGGGAGCTCTCTACTCTGCTGCCCTTGCTCCTTGGCCGGTGAAGAAACCCACACAAAGGCTCATTTTGTAGGCAACAAAAGGCCAAATGAAACCCCAGCTGGTCTGCTCCAGGCGAGGCGAAATTCCCACATCATCCCGTGGCGCACAAGGAAATTGTTGGAGGAAAAAAAGAAGGAAAACCCAAGAGTTATAGTCCAGAAAGAAAACCAAAGCATACATTCTTTATCAAACGCGCAGACTTTTAAAAGACTCGGGTATAAAGTCCCCCCACCTCCCCATAATCGTTTAGAAACTTCTTGAAAAAGCAATGTGCCGCTCATTGTTCGCTATCTCATTTCACCTAAAGTTTAAATTAAACAGGCAATTGCTAATTATAAAGTAATTAACATTTAGCGCTCTCTTGAGCTATGTTTTATAATTGTCACCCGCAGAACAGATGGTTCAGCGGTGCAATGTCCGCGGGGACTCTTTGTTATCATCCCCCCAGTATCACTCTTCCATTCCAATACCAATGAGGGGGTCGGTCTGCATCCACAATTTGGACTTTTCGGGGGTAAAAAAAAAAAAAAAAAAATGTACACCAAACGACACCATCCGACTGGATTTGAACTTCTAAGGAAAAACCACGGTGGTGGGGATTCACCCCAATCGGCGTGACGGGATGACTGTCAGCGGATGCGCACAGGAGCGTCTTTCTCACCGGTGGCCAGCGTGCTGTTGCAGGACCACTCCACGGAGCTGACGGGCTTCCAGCAGGACACGTACAGGGACAGGTAGTACTGGTCGTCCGCCGTGACCCACGCCGGGCTCAGCATCGCCCCGACGTCCAGGCACAGCGCGAGAAAGACGCACACCAGTCCCACCAACTTTAGGGGCGTCAGGGCGGACACCCGGACCTCCTCCGTGCCGCTCACGGACGAAGCCATCGCCCACCTAAAGTGTGTTACTCATTCAAAAAAAAAGAAAAAGAAAAAAATAATAATAGCAGGGAGAGTGGCGTGTGTAGTCCCCCTCGAGGCCCCGGCCGGAGTCAGCGTGAACTTGCGGTCCCCCCCCCACCCCTCTCTCTCTCTCTCTCTCTCTCTCGTGCTGCGGGATGGGGAGCGCTCGCTCACTGTGCGTCCAGTCCGCTGCGCGTGGAGCGAGTGGCCGCTGTGCTGATGGGACTGTGCTGCACTCCACTGAAATAACTCCGAGCTGCACCTGCTGGGTCCTAGTGCCTAGATTCACAATCCCACGGAGCCAGCGTTCACGATGATGGACCGAGAATGTGGCCATTATCAATGTTTATCTCTGAAAAGCACACGTGGTTACAGTAATCATGTCAACATCCGGGGTCTTTCACTTTACAAAGCGAGATTTACTCATTGTAGTATAAAAGCTTCTTTTTATAGTAATGCTTGTTAGGTAGAAATATGTGTAAGTCTATGTGTTGTTGTTCTTATACAGCGAGTAAACACCAATCTCGTTAGGCGTGTATGGGAATATTTTGTTGTTGTTATTATGAAACGTGTCGTCACAGTCAAAACTGGTGTACATATGTGTCATTTTTTTATATTCAAAAATGGCACTGGTCTTTAACCACACAATTAAACAATAATTGTGTTTATTTACAAATATTTAACTATGTGCACTGAAGAAATCACATGAGCCCGATAGTTCAGGAGGAAACTTGTGTTTTATTTATTTTTTTGTTCAAGTATAGCAGCCTTTTGAACTCCAAGAGAAGAAAAGATTATGTGTGTAATAAAGGCTCACACTACACACATACATCTGGATATTTCAGTAGAAGCATGCAATTATGATTCCCTCATATCAAACAATTTGTTGTAGAAAAAAAGCCAACAGTGGTGGGAATACCAAAATAAAAAATGGTGACGTCACGATAACTTGTCATGTGCCCTTGAGCATCAATTACTGCGGGACAACGTCTCATACTGTTTGCAAGTGGACTTACTGTCTGCTGAGCATGCTGCCTCACCCTTCTTGAAGGACGGCCCTCAGGTCATTGATGTTCTCAAGTACGAGCCTCTGCACAGCGACTCAACTGATCCCAGAGGTTTTGAATGGGTTTCAGCCCTGGAAAAAAAGTCCAGGCTTCTTTTTCACCCCATTCTCCAGCCGCTGTTCCCTAATGATGCAACCTCGATGATCTGAAACCTGTGTTGTTCATTCAGGGGCACTATGACTGGATTAATGGTGGTAGCTAGGTAATATGGGCTTGTCACTGTACTATTTACAAAGTGTAGGGCAGTTTTGTATTGACGAGACGCGCCTGCCCCCACGGTAATGCCACCACCTCCACCACCACAGTGGCTGATGCCAACATCGCTGACAGCCGTAATCTCAGCATTTATCAGAAAACAGCAAGAAGGTCCACTTCAGTCATCACTGAGGGATGTGGCCAATGCATGTCCACTTTTATGTCTTTCGCCCTTCTTCTTCTTCTCTCTGTATCTCTGTTCAATCTGCCAATGACAGTCTGTGACACTCTTTAGTGTCTTCCTCAAGGACAGAACAAGATGGGAATCAAAAATCAGAATCGTCTTTATTGGCATTGCTACAAGCAAACGAAATTTGAAAGCAACCTGGTAACAGTCTATCCTGCACGTGGGGATGATATTTTGGTGAATCCAGAGTTCGAATTACGGGGGAGCTAAGGGGAGCTGGGCTCCCCTGAAAGCCTAATTTGAAAAATTTAGGGGGAGCTCTAAAAACACTGGCAGAGGTCTGATCGGAAAATAGGGCTCCCCCGAAAGCCACGTTGTATTTCGAACCCTGGGTGAATCTCATTATAATATAAGGTACATATAGTTTCTGGTCTAGACCCTCAGATTCATTGTCCATGTCCATGTCTCTGTTGAGCTCAGTAGGACTACAAACACCTACCAACTGTTGAGGCAAAGACTATTCCCCTGAGCTCTCAGTCTTCCTCCAAACATAAGAGAAAACCTCCGGAGTATGAAGTTATTTTGTCGGCGTTCATGGGCGCTTCCTTTCCTGTCTCTTTAATCCAGGGGAGGGGGAGAACAGGATGCCCAGGGAGAGCACTGCGCATGCGCAATCTACATAGCAACTCTTCGGATCAGCGGAGGAGACCAGGGTTCGCTAATGCGCAGTTTGGGGGACGAATTTTAAAAAAAAAAGAAAAAAAAAAGGTAAACCGGCACGATAAAGTTTATGTCCGTAGCAACAGACGGTTCGGCCGAGACGTGAAACCTGTAACGCGTATCGGGCGCTTCTCTGTCGGCCTCCCTTTTTCGGGACATCCCGTCGTTTGAATCATGTGTTGCTCGTCAAGCCGCATCCAGAGCTGGAGGTGAGCCGACCCAGCAAATCATCCGCGCCTGTCAGAACCCGTGAGCCCGCGGTCCGCTTGTAAGCCTCCGCAGGCTCGGGAGCTTCTCGGTGGCTCGTTGTTGTTATTGTTGTTGTCGCCGCGGCGCTTTGTCAGGGATGTTTCCGCTGCTGGTCATCTATTTCTGGCAGCAGCCGGCAGGATTCCGGGCACACACACACACACACACGCTCACACTCACACGTCCACGTGAACGAGCAGTCAGCGGCCGCCATTGGTCGCCGCCACTCCGGCCAGGGAGCGACGCCTCATCCTCGCTTACCGCGGCTCCTCGCGTCCGTTCGTGCTTCTTCAAATCCGGTCACTGCTGCAACGCCGAGCCGCTGTTTCCCCCCCTGGGGGGATGTCGTTGTGATGTTTTCACTGAACTCTGACTAATACACCTCCATTGTGTAACATCTGTTTGAACTAGGTGTATATAGCTAATGTTATTGAACATCGGGACGTTTGTTTAGTATAATTATGTCTCAGTTCCAGGGGTACTGTTGCTCTTTAAATGTGTGATTATCTTCAGGATATTTTTTTCATCCCCTTGTTAATTATAGCCTGGCTTGTTTCAGCAGGTTTAAAGCTACCTTTCTTACTTCTTTTCTTTTTTTTTTTGTATGTGTACAGATAAATCACCCCAAACAGACCTGCAGGAATCATGGGGAGTGGTAAGCGTTTTTCATATTGTACTCAAGGACATGCCCCACAGGCACGTTAACTATTGTGTTGATGTTCAATGTTGATATACAGAAGTGTATATGTCTGGATTGAGCCCTTCCAATGTTTTTTGTTCTATTTTTCCCTCATATATTCTTGACCCAGTAACAATTCCCATCATTTCTCCGGGGAACTCCCTGCATTTTGTCCTTGTTTGTTTCCTGCTCACATCCCTTGCATTCATGAACGATTCACTGGCGTCAACTGTTGAATCAGTAGTGCATCAAACATTCCTGAGGCATGTTGTGGCATTTGGTTCTCAGTTTTCTTTGGAGAGTTTATGTTGATATTCTGGATGTGTGAAACAGAGGGGCGCTCTGTCCCTCAAAGTTCATTCTTCCACTTGCTCTTATGTGGCCCAGGGATGGATGCCGAAATCAAAGGAGCTTTTGTTTTTATGCAGAAATGTGGGCACTGAGCAGCGCTGGGCTCTGTGCTGCTGCCTTTGTCTCAGTCTCCACCTCTCCCCCTCTCCCTTTTTTTTTTTTTTCCTGCTTCTCACTTTTTCAGTATCTCCATCCTTTTTTTTTTGTCTCACTTTCAATTAACTCTCTTTGCTTGATTCCTTCCTTCATTCTTCTTCTAACTTTTCTGGTTTAAGCTGGTGGTTTTGATTCCTGTGTTTTGTTTTGTTATTTTTCTTCAAACTGTAGCATCCTTTATCTTCACTCTGCACTTGTCTTTTTGTCTCCCTCATTTCCACTTGTGACCTCGCCTCAGTGTTCCTGCCAGCAGATGCAGCCCACTCGGTGCTGCGGAGGCTGCGCAGGGCCAACTTCCTCTTGGAGGAGATGAAGCAGGGGAACATCCAGAGGGAGTGTCGGGAAGAGATTTGCACTTACGAGGAGGCCCGCGAAGCTTTTGAGAATGAAGAGAAGACGGTAAGAGGAATGAGACTCGCGTCACATTAATCAGACATTTCCTAATCTTGAGGACTACACCACAGAGGCTCAGAAACACGGAACGCCTCAAAATACCTGGCACACGCAGGAACTTGTGTACAGAAACGCCACATGGTAATACATGCTCATAGTTGGTTCCATCAAGGCAGTAAGCAAATCCGTGACGTCGTATCTTGATAGGAGAATAGTTGGTTACAGTACGTGAGTAACATCGGCATTTGGTTACATTTGGTTATATCTGAGGTAGAGCATTGTTTTGATTTGAAAATAGTACTGCAAACATGGCAAAGCAGGAAAAATGAGCCAAAGAACACTGGGAAGAAATAAAAAGGGAAGAAAAGCTTTTGCTGCCAGCTTCTTTTGCACACTATTAATAAAATCCTGGCATTTTGCGTCGCAGTTTGTTTTCACTTCATGCTTAACAGGAGCTCATTTTCACCCCGAGTTTTGTTGTGTGTACCGTCTGTCAAGTTTTTTCAATGGCGGGTTTAATTGATCAACTATGCGGACTTATCAGACCCTATATAATCATTTTAAAACTATGTAATTGAAGTGAAGATACCCTTTGAAATGGATTACAACCAAGGCTGGATGCCACACGTTAAATGTACACAAGCAATTTTCTTGACAATCTGTAATCAGCCTTACAAAAATGTATTTCTGCTTATTCGTTTTCTACATCAAGCCTTTTCAAACAGCAACAGGAAAGCAAAACAATGTAGTTTGCTTTTACTATTTGGTGAATTCTTATTTTCGACCTGTCGACGGCTGCCAACACACCGCTGAAACACTATTCCTGGTTACGGCTTTCACAAATCAATATCAACTATTGCCGAGTAACTCCCAAGAAAAGAAACCCTTGAATGTGATACTTTGTAGGGTTCGTGTATCCAGCGGTGAAACCGTAAGAGAAGTGTGTGGAATGTGGTGTGTTTTTTTCAGGAAGTGATTACTATCAGCAGGAAGAACAGCCCAGTGCAAGAGTGGGAGTCACATTTGAAGAAAATTTTGAAACACCAGGGAGAAAAGTCAT
This sequence comes from Blennius ocellaris, assembly GCF_963422515.1. Classification (NCBI taxonomy): domain Eukaryota; kingdom Metazoa; phylum Chordata; class Actinopteri; order Blenniiformes; family Blenniidae; genus Blennius; species Blennius ocellaris. The sequence goes on along the minus strand of NC_137661.1, from coordinate 13,599,264 downwards.
ATATAATGGTGAAACAAAAACAGTATTGATACGGCATGTGTACTCTGTGGCTTTGACGTCGAAGAAAAGTTTAGGTGACGGTAACGCAGTCATCCACGATCTCTTAATGATTCTCCCAACGTGTGCGTCCGCAGAGGCGCTTCTGGGAGGAATACGTTCGGGAAAGCAGTCCGGCCGGGGGCCTGGAGACGGTGGTCGGTGGAATCCACTCCCTGTACTTGATCGTGCCGCTGCTGCTCGTCCTGCTCGTCGTCGCCGCGGTCGCCATCAGCCTGTGGCGTTGCCACTCGCGCAAGCGCTCGCAGCGCAGCCCCAGTCTGGGACACTCGCATCACAACCACGTCCTGTCGGTGGTCTCCATGGACCAGTGGGGGCGGGATTACCACCCCGGCGATCAATCGGAACTCAGCGTCCACAGCAGCCCAGCCTATCCGGGCTCGGAGCTCACGTCGGGGAGGGGGAGCGCCGGAGACCCGCCGCCATCTTACGAGGAGGCCGTGGGCCACACGGATGTCCAAATAGAGACGGAGCCGCCGCCTCAGTATGAAGACATTGTCAACACCAACTCTACAAGTGTCGGCGGTGGCCACGGGAAGTAAAGGTGACTTGAACCACCAGCCCCGTACAAAAGCCCCCACTCACACCAAGACCCATGTTATTGTTTAGCAGTGCCGCTGCTGTGACGTCACCAGCCTTCCCTTCTCAGCACACACACACACCAGAAACACCTATTAACTGTATGGTTGACAAATGCAATCATTGCCAGCGCTGTGAATTTTGCACTAACCTCTCATCGTTAAGGTGAAGTGATCGCAGGAAGGAGCAAGAGTTATTGCAATACCAAAACCAATCACCACCTCTACAGCAATTCCTCATATTGCGTCTATGCTGTGACACCGAAGCAGACGATGTAGACTGGAATAAAAGAAAAAAAAACAAAAAACGTTGCATGTAGCAGGAAGGATTTAAAGGTCACTATTGCCATAAGACAAGTGCTAAGAGTGTAGGCGGAGGTTGGACTGATGTTTAACAGTCGTGGTGATTTCATTTCTATTTGAAGGCACAATGTCAGGATATTTTGTAACACATTTTTATTAACGCAATATGAGCACTTTGTCGTAGTAAATAGTGTGTGACGTTTCCATTTATAATGTGACGACTTGTGATAAATTGTGCATTGGACTGCTCAGAGAAAGCATTTACACTTGTGACATTTATACACGTGATTTCAGATTTGATCGGTTGTGTCGCCGTTTGTGACTTACAAGAGGAAAAAAAGAAAAATGTGATGCACATTTCAGATATCTTATATAACTATCTTCCATATTGGTTGGAGCCAATCACACATGGAGCAACCTAAATTCTGTTTGTGACCATCTGACTTCACTCAAGTTCACTATTCACTGACAACTGTTTTAAATGACGAATTAACAAGTAATCTTAGTCGATAACTACATTGATATCAATGCAGCTTTAGTTCAGTCGAGTCACAGGGGAGGGCAGGAAGCTGTTATTGGTTGAATGTCAGGGGACACCCTTAATAGGTCTTTAGACACACACACACACACACACACACACACACACACACACACACACACACACACACACACACACACACACACACACACACACACACACACACACACACACACACACACACACACACACACACACACACACACACACACACACACACACACACACACACACACACACACACACACGTCGGTTCATTTAGAGCCAAACAATCACATCTGACTGTGGGAGGAAGCTGGAGGAACCTCAACAAAGCTCAGAGAGAGATATCACGCAAACTCCACACACTGAGCCCCAGTCTCTGGTGGGAGACGATGGTTCACCCCGTGTTACTGCGCCGCCCCACCATCAAAAAGTTCGACGATGGATATGTGGTGAAAAGCAGGTGAACGTAAAGTTGACGGTCATTGCAATCGGCTGTAATGTCAGTGAATCAGTTCGGCGGCTGTATCGACAGGATTTGCCAAATCAGTGCATTAAGTCCAACTTCAGCATACACTTGTGAAGAAAAAAAAAAAAGGGGTGTGGGGGGGTTGCTGGTGAATATGTGAGTCATATGTGCTTGTATCTTGGTAACGCATGCATCTCAGCCTGTACACATGAAGTCGTCTGTCTTTGCACTGTTTGTCGATGGCCGGGGCTCCTGCCACCTGTGGGTCACCGACTCGTGCCCAGAGCCTGCTTTAACTGTGAAACAACCCTTCTCCTCTTTTGTTTAAGCAAATGGAACTTCTGAATTCGAGTACAGACTTGCGCTTTTACTCACTTATTACTTTGAGGAGTGACTTGTGTTCCACACAACTGCAAGCGAGAGGAGCTTTGGAAGAAGTGTTTTTAAACGTCACGGTGGATGAAGTCCACGATTAGCATGTGTAAAGCACCTCTATATAAATCTGTATAGTTTGTATGTGTGAAAGTTCCAGTGCGATTGCCTTTTCTTTTTTTTTCGGTTGGTTTTTTACTCGATAGGAATGCAGTGATCGCATTGGTGCTAAATGCAAGTACTTTACACTAGGTTGTAAATAAATGAAGGCACTTTGTGCTGAAGCATAAATGAGCCGTTTTAAAAGAGGACGGTCTGGTTCGACGCCTCCATCACTCTCAGCATTAATGTCGTCAAGTGCTCATAATCTAAATGCAATATTGCTGCATATTCTTTCAAACCAAATATATCTAATTTTCACAGATAAATCTTACACAGTTCCTGTCTACGCCACCCAGAGTTTGAGTGTTGATTCCCCCCCCTCACTTTTTTGCAAGTTTACCCGTGAACCTTAGCACTTGCTATGACATTGGATTGAGTTGTGCTGATAACGGTTGCTGTTTTGGTTAGCTCAGTTATACTTACCTGCAGATTTTTTTTTTTTTTTTTTTTTTACAATGCCTTATAAGAAGATTATATAACAATAAATGCAAGAGAACTTGTGATAAATAATTGACTTGTGCAAGAGCTTGAATTAATTTGTAATAAAACATTTAAATGTGCAACATTATTCGTTTTCTCATTGCTTTGTGCGCATTTGTTTCAAGTTCCATCAGCTCTCCGGGAACTTCTGCCGATATCATCCCATGTTTTTTATATGGGAACAAGACAAAGTGAAAAATTTAACAAAGATTAATAAAAACGTTGAGGTAAAAAAAAAAAAGGAAAAAAAAGCTGGATGAGCTGCTTGAGTAGATTAGTCAGCTGCAGTTTCTATTGAAGGGTAGAACAAAAGCAATATATGATTTAGACAAAGAAATGTAGATTGTTTATAAACGGTCAGTCCCCCCGGCCAAATATTGTTTGGGCTTTGTGATTCACAAACATGGTCCACAGTCCAAGTATTGTTTAAGGTTATTCAAACAAACTAGACAGTAACTCATTAACCACAAATGAAAGGCCAAGTACAATATAAGAGAAGCTGGAACGGGGAGCGTTTCGCTCATTATTTAGCCATCATTGACGGAAACAATCCATTGTTTGACGTTTGAACAACATCAGATTTATTAACGATGAATAGCACTCAGTGGCTCATGTCGTCCTTATTTTTGGCTGTTCAGTGGGTCATTAAAGACGACGAGGGGAGAGACGAGCTCTGATGGCTTCAAGTAGAGCAGGCCACATTTAGCCCAGACACACAAAAAGAGAGCAACCATTTGACAAGAACACCTGTTACAAACCACATGATCAGTCTGACTTGACCAAAAAGCAGGTCACCCGAGAAATCACTTCTTTTTTTCTTTTTTTTTGCTTTAGCTTCACCAGGTAAAAACATTTCGCTGCCAATTTTACAAATATGATTCAAGTGTTAACAAGACGGATATATATAATAAAAAAAACAAAGAATGGAGGGCAAAGTACCAACGTAAACCTTTTCAAACAATTGAAATTCAGCTTAATCTTATTTGGATGAACCCAGTCTGAACTGGATCGGATTTCGTCAGAGAGATCGCGGCTTTATAAAATGGAACATTGACACCTCAGAGCGTGGCGGTCACACCCAGTCCTTGGGGTTTTTCAACACTTCCAGCATCTCGGCCTCCTGGGTACCCGTGGCAGGCTCGTGCATGTACTCCCACCTGAGGATGAAGGGGCGGGGTCTGTTACTGGGCAATGCTGGCAGCGGTTCGCCGCCGGCTGCATTGAAGTGGTGTCGTCTTACCTGGCAGTGAGCGGGAGCGACATGAGGATGCTTTCAATACGAGAGCCAGGCGTGGCCAGGCCAAACTTCACTCCCCGGTCGTACACCAGGTTGAACTCCACGTATCTACAATGCACACAGACAAAGGTTTTTTTTTTTTTTGTTTGTTTTTTTTTAAATCGAACATTGCTGAATGTTAAGAAACATATTTCAGGATGACTTGAAACGGCAAACTTCTATACCACACAAATGTATGTTTTCCTCATCTGTGCTCATTGTTCAGGCTGTACAAAGAAAAATTTAAACCAGATATCAGCTGATTTCAGAACAGTTGTGTGATTAGAATTGCTTAGCCATAAAACTTTAATCGTTCAGTTCAGACTATTTTTTTTTCCTGTTGCCCCCCCATAGCAGCCAAATCAGTCAAACAATGACTTGCTTTCTAATTCACAATCACATTTCTTCCCATTGGAAGTCTGTACCCTCCAGGTCGTTCTTTGTGTGGTCGCTCTCTTTATGGAGGAGGACTCCCAACTGTGGCATTGAGCTCTGCCAGAATGTGAACCGTCAAGGCTGTGCACAGAGTACAACTTCAGTCTCACACAGTTGGAAAGTAATGAACTACAAACGTTTACTGCATTTTAGAGATCGTTTAATTTTTTTTCTTTTCTTTATTGCATACTTATGTTTCTGACAAGTTTTGGAATTTTTCTATATTAATACACCTTCATTCTTACCTTTTATAAACAATATTCTAATTCAGGTTTGGATTTGAAAGAAAAAATTCTGCATCATGGCTAAAATCACTGGAACAATAACAGAGAAAATGTGACTATTTTCTTGCATCTTTTAATGCCCAAAAAGTATAAACAAGTATTGAATCCTGGTTTATTGTGGCCAGAACAAATGACTTACTAAAGAGATTATGTTTTTTTTCGATAGAAGAGAAAATAATTTATTGGATTTTATTTTGTGCAACAACTGATTCCATTTAATCGAAATCAGCTTGAATAAATAAATTTTATTATTTACATTCCATAATCCAGAATTATTTTCAACTTTATTTCATAAGACAAATAAGTACCACTATTTGTACTGTTGTTTTTATACTAGTATCTATAATCTTTGAATAATGTTTGGACTGAAAATCGCATTCTATTATTAACATTTACTGATGGCTCCTTGATGGATCATGTGGTTTTCAGGTGGGTTCCAAAATAATACATCCAAAAATAGTTATTAATCAGATGAATGATTGAAAGGATAAGAATCATGACTCAAAATTGTATAATGGCAAAACAAACCCACTATTCAATACAGTTCTTGGACAACAGCTCATGTAAAGTTGATGCATTTCCTCATAAAATACGTCAGTGAATCTTTTAACTCACCTGCCTCGCCGGACCTGCTGCCAGTCCTTCTGTTCATCTGTAAAAGAGTCACTGAGGTGTTTGTACACGATGGGCAGGTAGCAGGGCACCACGGTGCGGGCGCAGCTTTTCACAAAGCTGAATGCCTCTTCTTGATTAGGGGAGTCCAAGTCGTCAAAGAAGATCCCTCCGATACCGCGAGTCTCTCCTCTGTGGCGGATGTAAAAGTACCTGTCACACCTGGAGAATAGAACGACGGTATTGATTAATATTCATTTTGTAAGTGGGGCTACTGAACAAATCAGCACGTCACGTGTTAAGGCACAGATGGACAAAAAACCCCCACCAAACAAAACCTCTATGTATCCATGGCCAATAAAACAAATTATGTTGAAATTAATGTTTAAAATCATCTGTAAAGCAAATCCAACATGAATGAAGAAATACAATACAATGATGAAGGAATCTCAAAGGTGAGCATGAGAATGTTGGCGGGGGTTCATATTGAATAGAGATCATTTAAAGTTTTTATCTCCCCTAAACATGTTCCATCTCATTATTCATAGATTAAACATTCAAGGAGACTCGACAGAACTTCTCTTAATTCCAACATCAGATAAACCACACCCATCCTTCTCATAGGCATGTACTGGTCACTTACTCACTGATGTCATCACTCAACGGTTTTTTTTTCTTCTTTTTTCTGTTACTGCAGATTTTAGGCAGAGTCGTATTCTTATCATCATCCTCCAGCAAGGATACTCCCCATTGTAAAACACACACACACACTTTTACTTTTACATTTACTCAGAAATCATGCACACTGATGAGTCAGTGCCGACACACACAGGAGCAATCCAACTACCATTTCTTGAAGTCGGGGTAGTACTGCGAGTGGTGCTTGTCACACGCCTCCTTTAAGGTGTTGTGAAAGTGAAAAGCATCGTCTTTGTTCACGTAAACCGGAGTCAAGTCTGTGCCGCCACCAAACCACCACTGCTTATTGCCTGGAGAACACACACACACAAGGGCACGGCAAGACAAGGCTCATCATTCATCCAAGCAATCAACGGTGTCATTGACACTGAAGAGACCAGGAATGATGCAAGACCAACACTCACCATCTTCCTCCTCAATCTCAAAGTATCTGTAGTTGAAGTGCACTGTGGGAATATGGGGGTTCTTGGGGTGAATGACGGAGCTCACACCCATGGCACAAAACGGCAGCTTACCTGGTAGAAAACACAGAGCACATTATGAAGAAAGATGACGACGCACGTCACCATTCAGATTGTGTTTCAGTCGCTCTCTGTCAATGCAACAGTGCATGGATGTCATGTGTTCCTTGCACGGTTTACTCCATGGAAGCAGCTCAACCATCAGACACTCACCGTCTTTTCCCTTAAGGACTTTGCCTCTGCTTCTCATCTGCTTTGCGGCCTCCTCCGTCAGGTTCCCAAACACCACCGACACACTGACCCCGGCTTTCTCAAACACCTTCCCATCCTGCATCACACAGCTGATTCCTCCTCCACCTGACACACACACACACACACACACACACACACACACACACACACACACACACACACACACACACACACACACACACACACACACACACACACACACACACACACACACACACACACACACACACACACACACACAGAGAGAGAGAGACAGTCAGTGTGGAATATGAGTTTACAATTCAAAGCTTTGATGGAATACATTCCTTCCACAATATTTAAAATCGTTTATTTCAACCGAGGGGAGACGGAGGTGTGTAGTCCCCTCACCTTCCTTCCTCTCCCAGCGGTCCACCTGGAACGTCCCACCGTCCGCCTCCTGCAAGGCTCTGCAGAAGTCGGCCTGCGTCTCCATGATCAGCATCTCCATCCTCGATCGCATCTGCCCCTTCGTCGCCTGCAGCACACCGATGTCGGTCACCGGGGGAGACATGAAACCCCGGCATCGCTCCACGACGTCTCCTTCCTGCTCCCGGTCCTCGTTGACCAGGGCTGGCAGGACACTCGTCGCCATCTCCGCCCGCTGGAAGTGGTGAACGTTGGCCAGGAATCCCGCTGCGGCCGCCGCTGCAGTCACTGCCGCGGCTCCACCGAGCGCCAGGGCTCTCCTTCTGGCTCCTCCGGCAGATGAACCTCCCGCGGTCCCTTGGGACATGAACCGCACGCCGGCACCTCTGGAAAGCCATCTCGGAGTCGCCGCCAGACCGTGAGAGGAGTCTCCCGCGCCCGACAGTGTCTTTAAACGAGACAGCAAACACCGTCTCTTTACGGAGCAAAGCGCAATGGAGGCCATTTGCGAGATGAAGCCTGCTTCGCCTTCAGCGCAGCCAGAGATATCAATTTAAGAGTTCTTACTAACAACTCCAAACATTGTGACAAGTGGTGCCTACGTGCTATCAGCGGTGCGTCAGGTCAGGAGGCGTGTTTGCCTCGGAACTGATAACAGCGGTTTGGGAAATGTAGTTTTATTTCCTCTCGAGGAGTGTCGCTCCATAACGCAGTGAAGGCTCCTAAACACTACATGACCCATAATGCAGTGCGTTCGGTCAAACCATATGTTTACACTTCTCAAGTAGCATTCAAAGCTCTTCCGTCTTCCCCCGAACGCCACACACGGCATATATCGTAATATTATAATTCAAAATAACAATCTGTTTATACTAACAGCAGAAAAATAACAATAATAATAATTAATTCACAAAAAATCATACAAACGGATTGTTCAAAAATGTAACTCTACCAATTTGTTAAAAGTTACCTGTACAACTTATATAATACATTTCATTTAAATTCTTTTAATTTGGTCATGTTGGAAGAAAACGCTCTACAAAACAGGTTGACTTTAAAATTAACCAGTTATCTAAAATATTTCAAATAATAAACCCACGAATTAAGTAATCAGGATGGCCTATTTTCATTTATCGCGTTTCCTGTTAGTGATAACGTCTCTAAAATGTCTCTTAAACTTCTACTTTACATTGTGAATAGTTCCTTAGTCTGTACACAAAGGACATTTTAAATTTCAGATGATATTCTGCATTCATAAACAGATCTGTATCTGGAATTAAAACACTGACCCCCCCCCCCCCCTCCGAACACGAAACAGTAGGTTTTTGACATTGATTTGTTACACAATATCCAGTCCTCACTTTAATTTGAGAAGAAGTTATCGTCAGAAGACAGACAATGACATTTCAGGTGATAATATTCTGTTATAGTGTTTTTATAAAAAAACAAAAAACAAAACAAAACAAACCTTGCAGAACCGTAAAAACACACTGAGCACATCTGGGGCCTCTCTCTCTTATTAATTGTTGAGACTTTGGGGTGTGCTATGTGCGCATGCGCAGGTTGTAAAAACGTGTTGTCGGTCTCCATGGCGACGGCTGTGTTAAACCATTTAAGGCTGCAGACTGGAAGCAGCTTACAGGAGCTGTTCTGCACACACACACACAAACACACACACAGGATGTGGAGCAGGTAGACTGGGCCATCGTGCCTAAAAGATCCACATAATATGCTCTTTCACTGCATGTAACCCCACGGCGCTACTCCATAGGAGGAACCTGCTGGCGGTGAGTTGAATAAAACTATTTTCTATTGGTCTTTTTTTCTATCAGGCCAAAAGAAAAAAAAAATCTAATTAATGTTATTAGTTGCATACTTTGCTCCGCTGCTGTCATCCTCTGTTATAACAACTATTACAGGATTAGTCTCTGTGTTTTCGTTGACCCTTGTTCAGAAGCTGATAACAGTGGTTATTGACTGGCTGCACTCACTGTCGCTATATCGACACAAAGGCTGCAGCAAACAGGCCCATCATGTCACTAAAAGTGGGACCGATTTATGCTTAAAAGGAGAAAAATATATTTTTCTCAAAACTCTGCATTACTGACGTTTAACCAGTAGGGAGCGACAAGATATATTGGTATAGTTCATCTGAAAATACGGTCTGAACCCCCCCGCCCTTTTTTTCACGTCTCAAAATACTCGAACATGCTGAAAGGTGTTTCCCCCTAAGTTTTTTTTTTACATTTGACACTGAGAATGGTGTAATGCTGATTATATGCTTATGATTATGTTACTATGGATAGTGTGGCAGCAGAGTTGTTATTGCAAAAACACAACAGCCCTAATTCTTTTAATGTGCCCTCACTTCAACACAGTGGCTGACTTCTCGTCAGGTTATCTGCAGACCTTCACGATGATGTTCAGTAAATTCACGTGTGTTGGAGCAGAGAAACAGTGAAAACATACAGGACTGCAGCCTTCCAGTCTCACGAGTTGACTCGCCCATTATTGGTGAATATTTTTTTTGCAGATCACAATGAAAACACAAATTGCATTCTTTGTGTTTTACCTTCAGAAAAGTATATCGATAAAACCAACAAGCTCTTAGTAATTTCACATTGTAAGAAAAAAAGAACATGTATTGTCCTCAACCATGATAACTGATGCTTTTGGTAATGTTTCCTTTCTCATATACATATTTTATTGATGCATACATTTAAGTCTTGACCTTGACTGTGGGGCCGACAATGGTTACTGTTGGGGGAGCATCCGGGATAAAAACTAAGCAAGTCTGCAGTGCAACTTTCAATGACTTGCTGCAACAACCCTCATTAAAATGAGACAATATCTATTACAATCTCTCTCTCTCTGTCTCTCTCTGTCCATCCATCTACCAACTTGTGTTTCTGCAGTTCTAGGATACACATCATCCTTCAAATTTTTGTGCCTTTGTGCTTTAGTGGTAGACTATGAGTGAGGTGGTTTACACAAAGTCTCAGGAGGAGTATGAGGATGACTTTGAAAAGGATCTAGACTGGCTGATCAGCGAAGAAAGTCGAAGTGGGCACCAGGTAAGTCTCGGCTCACTGCACAGTATAACATACTGAGGAGGACTGAAAAGCTCAAGTCTTAATCAACTTTCTATGAAAAAAATATGTTTGAAGTGCTGCTTTATGTATTGTAGAGAGTGTGCTTCATGTTGTCTGTGTGTTTGCTCTTTGAAAATGTGTTGGTGAGTAGTGTTACGTTACTTGACCTGCTTGCATGTGAAACCTGTGGCGCTGACATACAGTGACACACTTTCACTGTTCCCCTTCCGCATGAAATATTGACGACTAAGCGTACACATACCTGTCATCAACACAACTCGTACTTACTGGTGCTGCTCTTTCACTTACTTTCAAACAGCAGTAAAGAATGCGGTGCACTTATGTCTCGCAGGGTCCTGACTATGATGACATTGAATCAGAAATCGACAAAGAACTGGAGGAAGGGGACAAACGACCAGGAGTAAAAAGGAAAGATAAAAAGCACAAGCACGAGACAAAGCTTACAAAAACAGAGCAAATGGAAGATGATGAAGAGAGGTGGCCGTCGCCTATGGAGCCATTGGAGTATGATTCAGACAGAGACAGTCCAAGAAAGTCCCCGCCCACAGACCCACCTCCTCTGGGGACTAGTGATCAGACAGATGAAGAAAAGAAGTATATTCTTGAGAAAATCCAGCAGGCTAATCGAGAGCTGCAGGACCAAGAAGCACCAGATGCGACGAGACGGAGGCGGCTGCATTTTAAAGAAACCCTGGTGGACCTGGTGGTTCCGCCATTGCAGTTTGAAAAAAACGGCGGCGAGGCACAGGAAGGAAAGGTCAAGAAAGACAGAGCTGATAATGCAAAGAGAGATGTTGAAGTGTCAGGGAGGCTGTCTGAGCTGAAGCTTTCTCCCCGCACTGAAAGTGGGACACATGGAGGATCGAGCAAAGCGTCCGAGAGCAGCGGGGGAGAACACGGGGTGAAGGAAGGCAGGGTCCTTGTCGAGAAAGATGGCAAGTTTGACTTAGTTAGCCTCAACGAGGTGGAGAGTCAATGTCTTCTCCCTCGTATATCAAACAACTTCAGCTCCCCACGGGCTGCGGAGCAGAGCGCACACCCCACGAAAAGCCACAGTTCGTCCTCTTCGCCAGGCCCTCGGACAGGCATGTATTCTTTCCACCACCAAGGCGTTGAGCACCTACCCAGACCCCCGGCACACCCGAGGGGCCGGCCCAGCTCAGCCAGCCAGAGCCTGAAGGGCAGCCAGAAGAAAAACACTCAGCGACGAGTCCAGTCCGCCACAGGGACGCCGTCCCAGGCCACATACACACTCTCCCCCCAGCAGAAAGAAGTGCTGCAGAAGATCCAGGAGAGGAGGGAGGATCTGGCCAGGGAGGTGAGGAACGCAAG